>NW_015150643.1:287291-294129 GCF_000732505.1 Cyprinodon variegatus | reverse complement strand
CACACAGAGTTTAGCTACTTGTAGTCTAGATAAGAGTAATAATTTACCACAATAGGAGTTATCTTTTAACTTGCAGAGAGTTCATCAAAATAAACAAATTCTGTGTTGCTGTGTGTGTTCAACTTTTGTGTCGTTGTGGAATTAAGACATCTGCACAGCATGATGCTGCCACCACCATGTTATATCACATAGGTTCCTCCACCAATACTCGAAGGATTTTAAAAAACATTACTCACAGATAAACTTTGTTTACTAATCGTTTCACTTTTGAAGAGATTTTTTCTAACTGCAATTCATCATTTTCAGGTGTTTATTTGTCCTTCCACTTCTCTTATGGAACACTTTGAGTTTGTATATATATCTAAAGGCTTCATTTATTTTGATTCATAGTTTCTACAATCCACATTTTTATGGATATGAATTTTTCAGTCATCTGTGGGTTATTACAGCTGAAATAAAATCCTCCAGTTAACATATGTGGTTTATTAGAACTTTATTTCTCCTTTTCATGAACCTGCAGGTGTTGAAGTGCATCATTGTCAGCCTGGAAACCAGCACAACATCCTGCTTCTTTAAACAAACTTCCAACACTGTTAAATGCTTATTAAATGAATGGATTCTGCATCACAGATTTTTAAACTGTTGTAATCAAACTGCAGTTTTGAAACAACAAGTCATCAGGCAACACATTCCTAACATCTTGGCTGTTGTGAGTCTCAGTGAAAGCCGTCTAAACTGTGCCCAGGTGTTTAGTCATCACAGTGGAATAAAACCGTTTTTTTCTTCGATGCCAAATCTCTGCAATAAAAATTTCTGATGATCTTTTTTTTCATTCTTCAACATGAATAATTTATCAGAGCGTTGACATCACGTCTGCCTGACTGAGAGCTGTTTGATCTAACTTTATTAACATGTTATTCGACCTTCCAAATGTTTGTGTATTTTGTCAGCGGCAGTGGTGAGTCATGCTCTCACCCGTTCTGAACTCCAATACTTCCCGCACAGCCTCACACTTCACCTCCAAGGATTGGTCAGAAATGAAGCCACTTTAGTAAATCTTTTTTTTTTTTTTTTTCCACTCCCAGTAACCCCAGTAACCTGCATTTAGGAAGGGAGGAGAGAATCAGAGCTTCCTTAAACCCAGAGGATGTTTGATTTTATCACAGAAGGAAAACCCATTTGGCACAAGATAAAAATATAAAGAAAAAAATTAAGCATCCTTTATTTCTGCAAAAGTTTTATTTTTTGAAATGCTTTATAATGAGCCGCTTTGCTGGAAGTCAACACTTTGTGCATGAGCTGTTTCTGACCTGCAGGCTTGCTTGACATGCAGTGTCTCCTCTCAGAGCCGGAAGGTCTAAATAGAGGCGGGATTGTGAGAGTTGCTGGGAATAACATGTTATGTAAACTAATGGCTCTGTGATGGAGGCTGTTGGCGCGTCAGTAGGAGATTGCCTTAAATGTGACCTTGGAACAGGATGGTGATTTTTTTTCCTTTTTATAATAAATAGTAAAAATAACAGCTTTATTAGAAGTGACGGCGCATGCGATCGTCAGAGTGTATTTGGAGGTTGTTTAGAGTTTTTCTGGCAGCTGCAAAATACCACGTCTCTCTCACATCAATTTCCTGTTCATACATTTCATCTGCTTATGAAAGGTTTATGGCTACTGTCTCAATTAACATGGAGTGAATTTTGCTCAGCTGTTGTTGCAAACAATGAAGATGTGTTGTAAATTAAAATTTAATGAAATGCAATCCAAAAACCAAACTCTTAGTAAAAACAAAAAAAAAAAAGTTGTGAGGCTTTTTTCAGATTCTGTTTTTTATTTTTAGTGTTTTTATGATGTATTTATTAATATATATATATATTTTTTTTTTACTGATTTCCTATTTTCTGCTTTTTTTATTATTATTTTTTTTAGAGTTAGTTCTATACACTCTTTCTAAATTGGGTTATGAAGATCATATTTTGCTTGTACCATTAACAGAACAAAAGTCACTCAGTTATAAACAAGTTTTATTTGTTTTGTTCAAATATATTCTGCTGGATGTGGATCATCTTTAAGATCCTTTGAGTGTTAGGGTATTTAAACTAAACAAAAAAAAAAAAATCAAAATCTAGGTATGTAATTTTTTCTTAAAATAAGTGCATTTGTTCTTGGATTGAAGAGGTAAAAGAGACATTTTGCAAATGGAAAACAAAACAATTTACACTTAAAATAAGAAAACACAATTGCAATGTCTTATTTCAAGGGCATATTATCTAATTATCTTATTTTAAGAGTAAAAATACTAATTCCCTTGCAAACTATCTAATATACCTACTCAGATTAAGGGTAAATACATTTAATTTAAGACATTTTTTACTTATTTCTAGTTCGTTTTTCCAGTGTGCTCGAGACTAAGAGTACAAACAGCTATATATGTATGTACTCAATCCAAGAAAGAACCCATATATGCTCAGAGAGAACATGTTTACTCAACACAGAAAAGCCCCAGAAAAAGATTCAAATCCAGGACATTCTTGCTGTAAGGCAGCAGTGCTTCAAACTGCCCCAACATTTGATCATTAATACTGAGTATAAACAGAAGCTTTTATTATAATATATACCGTAGAGAAACATGCTACCATCAACTTCTTACTGTCCACACTGGATGCCAGGATAATAAAAGAAGAGAATCATAGAATAAGGAAGCATGCTATGAAAAGATCCCATTTTCTAAAATTCAATTCAAAAGATTATTTCATAAAAAAACAACATATGTTATCAGAGGGACAAAACTTCAGGCATTATGGGTTTTTATTTAAGATGGGTAAAAGTAGAAATCAAATTGACAACAAACCCTCAAATGATTCATAATGACTATCATACTGCAAAAAATGGAAATCTAAATAAGTCATGTTTTCTTAAAATAAGTAAATTTTTTCCTGAATTGAGGAGGTCAGTGAGACACTTTGGCAGTGGAAAAAGACAATTTACATTTCAGATGAGAAAAAAACAATTGCCTTGTCTTATTTCAAGTGCATATTATCTTATTTAAGAGTAAACAATCTCATTCCATTGGCAAATCATCTTGTTTACCAACTCAAATAAAGGGTAATACAATTAATTTAAGAAATGTCATATTATTTATAGATGAAATGCAATTAAGATGCATTATAATAACATTCAATACATGACAAAATGACATTTTGGAGCTTAATTAGCAGTTGTTGACCATAAATGTTCATCAGTGCTTTAAAAAAGAGTTCCCCTCTCTCCAGATATTATCACACACACCCTTTAATACATTTATTTAGATTATTTCTGACGGATCAAAAAGAGTTCTGCCTTTTTTACCAATGTGACAGTGCAGCATAGATGGTTTTCAAAATAAAGCTCTAAAAAGTCCAGGCCTCCTAAGACCATCAGTGTTTTCAGACTTATCAGCTTCAGAAATTGAGAGCTTAAAGTTTAATTTTAGCATGCTATTTTTAATGTGTTATCATTACTTTGACTAGGCCATCTAAACCCTTTCCCCTGCAGCTCTGACAGTAAATTTAATTTTTACTTTCCTCTTTGGAGATGAACTTAAACCCAGTGCCCTACCTTCTCATTTTCACTGACTAGTTCTCCTGCCACTTTTAATTTAAAACATTACCACATCATTATACTGCCACCGCCGTGATCCACTTTATGGAAAAGAATGAATTCTGGATCTATTTCAATAATGCTTTTGCTAATTCTACTTTTCCACATGGCTTAGATCCATGGAGCTTATAAACAGTTCTCTGGCCAACAGATTATTCTGCTTGAGTCGCAGATTTCTGTGGCTCCTCTAGGGTCACCATTGACCTCTGGACTTGATTCACTGATGCTCTCCACTTCTGTAAGGTCAGGTTTGGAAGACAGCCATTTACTATTGTTGTTTAATCCTTTCATTTTCAGAAGGTGGATTAAACAGTGCTACAAAGATTCTTCAAAGCTTAAGATATTGTTGCCAATTATGGCTCCCATAAAAGCCTCTGAGGCTTTTATGGGACAGCTGCCTATATGCTTGGATTAAGTTACACACTTGTGGACTCTAATAGTTTGGGAAATTGTTTGTAATGGATTTTATTCAGGGATGTTAGCAAGTTCAAACAGTGCAGCGCTTTAGCATTTTGTTCCTTCTTTTTGACAACTCTTTACATGTATTTCTGGTCTGACTCCTCAAAAAGACATTAAGAGTTTTTATATTGTCAAAACATTTAAGTTAAAAGGGGTATACGTAAATTCATTTGCAATGCAATTTTGTGAAGTGCTTTGAGAGAACAGTAAGTGGCGACATAATGGTAACACAGCTACTGTAACTAAACCCGAAATGTTTAATCCATGCTGGGAGTGAATCTGACTGAATGAGCTGCACTTTGCAGCGTTGAGTGGTGCCAACAGAGTTACACACACTGGGAATCCTAATAGTGTTTAATGGGAGTGTAGTATACATCACCATATAAGTAAATGAGTAAATAAGTAAAATGTAACATAGATTTTTTGTATACTTGGTACTTTAGCACATCCAACCTAAACTTTAGCTAATCCAAGATGTCGCTGATTAATTTAGAAAAAAGTTGTACGTTTTTATGTTATCAGCACTTAAGCAAATTATGCAAACTTTATGCAATGATCTACTAATGACTTGATAACTTCCCTGTAACTCTTCCTAAGATATGCAGAAACTCTGTCTACACTGATGAATAATCACCTGCTTAATGGTTGAAGTGGCTTTAGGCGATAGGTAAATGACTTTCTGGTATTGTTTGGACAAATTATTGCAAAGGGTTCTTTTACAAAAACATGTTTTTAGATATTTAAACAAAATAAATATCACTGAGGTGTTTTGTACGCAAGTTGACATTTTAATTTTAAGAAATTACTTAAAGCTATTATTTTTCCTTTCCCTTTGTTTTGACTGTAAGATGTTTTCGTCGCCCTCCAGGGGTCCGTTTCCCAAAGCAGGTCTACTGAAAACTAAGGTTTCTAAACCTGTAATCAGGGAAATCTCTGAATTTTCTGTTTCACAGAGAGAGATAGTTTATTCAACCTGTGTTTTTGTTACCGTAGCAACATTCTCCCCAGAGCTTTTTTGTTCAGGAAACTCAGAGTGTCCTGTATCTCTCTCTCATCACCAGAGGGGTATTTGAGCAGCGGACTGCCACCACCTCGACGCCAGAGTGTTTTGGGTACTCTAGCCTCTCAGAGCTTAGCTCTGTCTAACTTTGGGTTTTCGTCTCTCTAAGTCCTCTGATCTAACCCTTTGTGGTTTTCGGCAGGATTATCTCCTGATCCACTGGATAAGCCTGGTCCTTACAGCCGTGGAAGGAACCCATTCGTCTCTCTGAGATACAGAAAATAATTCACCGCTTCTGTTTGCAGTCCCCTTCAATAATGCTCGGTGACTGTCCGCTCCGCTGCTCCTTTGGACCCCAACAAGTCTGCCTGTCCACCCTCCAGCAAGTAACAGCCTCATTCGAACTACCCCCACAAACAGGAACCAAGGAGCAACCACAAGACAACAACTGTGATTTCCCTAACTGACTATTTTCAGTTGTGGCCTGTAAATCCCATGGACCGTGAACTCACCACTCTGATCTCCCTCTAGAGTTTCCGGTTCCGGTTTACCAGACCGCTGGATATTCCGGCTGAGAATCCTGTGTGTTGTCTTTCTGAGTGCCACTCCCCGTCAATAAACTGTTAAACTTTTTCTCTGCCTCTGAGTTCGTTTCTGTATGTGGGCAAAACATTTGAAACCCATCATGACAAAAACAAAAGAAAAGAATTTACTAAGCTTGTTGGACAAAATCGGTTTAAAAAAAAACAAAAAACACTGCATGTCCTTTTGATGAGGATCTTATTAAATAATTATAGATACGATATGAGATTCATTTGTCAATTCAATGATTCAATGGATCGAATCATTCGTTTTCATTATCAATGCGGAATTGCCTGCATTTTTGCTTTGTAATTAGAATTTGTCAAAAAGAGTAATTTGGAAAGGCATTTCCAGGGAAGGCAGGCAAAATTTGCAGCCGGAGAGCATTTAGAGGAGAGCACAGATAGATTTATCCTCAACGATGGTGACGGAAGATGTGAGATTTCGGGGGTTTGAGAGCTCTGCTCTGATTGATGTCAGTTCCTGCTTGGTTCCTCATGACTCAATCAACTCCTCCCAACAGAAAGACGTATAACATATAGAGATTCCTTTATCGTGTTTCTATAATTTCATCAATGCAACAAAACCAAAACCGAAGCGGTAAGGAGCGCTGTGAATTCCACACGGTAAGAGCGTTCACTGCTCCTCCCTCACCTCACCTGCTTCTATGTGACTTTTCTTCCAGGATAAACATTTAATCATGAATGCTTATTATATATTAAAGCCCACATTGTCCTTTTTTTTTTATAGTGGATTAATACACTTAGAGTATGTGTTGCAATACAGGCTTATATAAGATTTTTATATTTGTGTGGCTCCAGACAGATTTATTTTTGTTTTTTTTGGTCCAGTATGGCTCTTTCAGCAGTTTGGGTTGCTGACCTCTGTTCCAAGTATAAATAGGTACCTAAATTCCTACTGGTATCATTTTGTTTTATTTACTTTCTGAAATTCAGTTTCTGCTGCAAAACTGTAATTTAGAAAATATATTACATCAGTTCACTCTTGGAGTGTGATTTTTACCAGAAGGAATCTTATTTTAGTGCTCTACTAATGAAGCTACAGACAAGAGAGTGCTTTTAATAAATGTTAAAACAGCCTGCCATAGTGCTCTTCATATAAATTTACGCATTACCTTGAGTAGAAATCCTCTCCTTCACCATC
>NW_015150643.1:284701-287150 GCF_000732505.1 Cyprinodon variegatus | reverse complement strand
TCCAATTTGTTTTAATTTGTGCATTAAAATATCTAGTTCCAGTGGTTTATAAATAGGCAACTTCCTCTTGTTTGCCATCATGGTGACTTGTTGAACCAGAGCTCTACTAATAATGACTTCTCATACTTGTTACACACTTGCTCACCTCTGAGTGAATTTACTCAGAGTTCATTAACTCACAGCAGCTTTTATGAAACTGTAAAACTCAGTTTCCAACCTTAGGCTAGATAAATCCAGAGTTTAGAATTTGAGGCTGAGTTTGTTAAACCTGCTTTGTAAAACTGCCCCCAGGCTGTGGATCTGTGCCTAGACACTAATATTGGTTGAAGTCAACATGCTATCATCATAATCCATCAAACTTGCATACTGTGTTGTTCCTGTAAGCATAGCAGGCTTACAGTAAAGGTCAGTAATCATCTGTTCATGCCCTGACATCACTCCCACACAATGTTTGGAAAGTTCAAGTTGGAAGGCTTGAAGCCTTTCTTTACTTGTCATTGCCCTTGCCTTTCCTGATTCAAATCTCCCCTCAAACAATAATATAGTGCTGAAACCAAAAAAAGACCGAACAGGAAGTTCTGCAACTTGTTCACACTAAGGGAGCCTGCAGCTTTCACTTTATGATAGTTTTATGTGTCAGAGGTGCAGAGGACACTGTTTCCAGTGATGCTTCACGGCTGTGTAGTTTATCATGTCTAGGATGGGGATACAGACAGACCACAAAAGGGTAGAAAAAAAACGACATTCACGATATAAATCTGAAAGTGGGAGTGAATACCAGGAGAGACGTGAAGCCTCGGTTACAAACAGTCCTTCCACTAAATCTGCAAAAATAGCAGTTCCCCATCAATCACTTGTTAGCAAGCAGTTCACACATCAACAGCTTCATGATATCCTCTGTTTGTGTTTGCATGCATAAAACCATGCATGCAAACAGAGGATGAATGCTGTGTTTTCACATTGTGTCACATTTTAAAGTATATATTGGGAAAAGTTCAGCAAAACATTCTCCATTTCAAATATATGATTGTTTGCGGCCCTGTATGTTTTGTCAGAATGTGTGGATCTTGGAGATGACAGAGGCAGCCTAGTGAGTGGAAGTCATTATTATGAAGCTATGGAGTAAAAGAAAACTTCAGAAAAAGGTATGAATTATTATGGTACAGTGTGAAAACAGAACTTATTGTGACAACTGAATGAATGAAGAGGCTATTATAAGAGAGGTGAAAACAAGGAATCGCTGATTAGTGAGAGCAGGTGGGCTGGATAATGCTGATTAAGGAGGCTGAGAACGGAAACACAAACAGAGACCTTCCAGATATAACTCAACTTTAATCTAATAAGGGAAACTCTAAGCAAACGATGAGCTGCAAGAGTAAATAAAAAGGCAATACTTGAAGATCACAGTCAAAAACCATGGAGGAATAATAAACAACACTCAAAGATGCCTAAATCATGACAGTTATTCAAATCAATTTAAGTGAAGTCTAAAAGAAAGGTTTGTTGGAGAACATTAAAGAAAAGAATTGTGACATGAATTACTAGGAGCAAAAAAATTTGATGTTTAAACTTTAAATAGTTTATCCCTTTAAGGTCTTAGGGAGGTCATATTTAAATGTCAAATATCTGGCAATTTCTAAAAATTTCTATTTAAAAAAAAATTCTTTGGGTTTTTTTTCATTATCTTATGCAGGCCAGTTATTTTTACGTCAATCTGAACACCTAAATTCTGACAATCATATATCAACAGTAGTCTGTCAACCACATATTATCGGTCATAGCATCTTGATTCATATGTTGCAGCTAATATACGCAACCTTTGAAATAAGAATAATTTACTTTACCATTGAGATACGTCCGAGTGTTCAAGGCATGGGCGTAGGTTTGCATAGGGACCATAGGGACATGTCCCTACCAAAATTTTGGACGGACCCATTTGTCCCTACCAATAATTGGATGTGAGCAACATGTTTATAATTTACTATACAGCAGCCGCTTCTTTTCCTCTCGCAGCTTCTCTGCCTGGTAGCTGCAGCTGCCTGCTCTTTCCTGTCCCTTTCACATAGCGGCGCATCAACTGTGCTGCGCGGTTTAACTCTCTGATTATTCTGCCTTAAGTTCTGTCTTCTCTCTTTCTGATTGCGTGTTTTCTAGTCTGTATGTGCGCGCACGCGGGTGCTTGGAGCGCGAGAAAAAAAGACGCTAAAATAAATTAATATTGGGCTACGAAACTAGTCCAAATAAAAAAAAAGCTAAAACAGGCGAAAGCTTCTGATTGGAGTTCTGTAAAGATGCAGGAGAGAGTTTTTTGATTTGTGGAACTTGAGAAATGTAAGTTAACAACGTTAGGATTTCTTTTATTTTATCTTTTAATCAGATAGCCAAACGCTCCTTAAAGAAGATCTTTTATGAAATGAAACCAGGTGAAACAGAAACGTTTAAACGTTTC
>NW_015150643.1:272973-284691 GCF_000732505.1 Cyprinodon variegatus | reverse complement strand
AAACAAAACAAAAATACAAATCTCTAACGGCGTTCCAAAGTTCCCCCACCGGGACAAAGCGAGTTACACAAGATATCAAGGTTAACAAAATCTGTTAGAGCAGACTAAGCTATCAAAGCTAACACATGTTTTACAGCAGTCAAACCTACACCCCACAAAATGGCAAGCTGTCTGAACAAAGGATCAGCCGCGCATTCCCCTAGGAAGTCCTTTGGTTTTAAATGGAGGCCTAAACAATGATTGGTGGAGCCGGCAATTGGTGATCCAATCACGGTAGGCCCCTAGGTGTGTCACAGGAAAACAACCGCTTCCAGGTGCAGTCAATTTGATCAGGCCTCTGGAAAAAAAAACAAAAAACAACACAAACACAGAAAAGGCCACTGGCCGTAACACCTCCCCCCTCAAATCCTAACCTAAAAGGGTTTGAGAGGAACATTTCCAACTGAAGGAAACTACATAAGCTACACTCTAGATAAAGCATCTGCTAAGAAGTTGTCTGCACCTTTCTTATGTTTAATATTAAGATGGTAATCCTGTACCAGTAACGCCAAACCAAGCTTCATCCAGAAGATGATGGAGGAGACTCATCCACGATCTCCGACACTAAACTCTCCTCCTTTTGCATGTTTCCTCTGTCCATAGCATTCCTTGACAGTGTCAATTATAAGTCACCAATTTATTGCTACTTGGTCCCAATGGAATTTCCCATTGAGAACCTACTAGCACTAAGTTGCTAACTGGTTAGCAAGAAGCTTCCGACAAACCGGCCACAACCAAACTTGCTTGCAAACCTTCCGCCACCACAATCCCGCCCCCTTGATAAACGACCAATCACATTCTCTTTATTCACTCGTGTAAAGTCGTGCACCACTCGGGAGAATTCGGAAATGCAACGGTTGGACTGACTGTTTCCCTACGACTTTAAGCCAACATGTTAAAGGTGTATATTGTTACAATATAGTCTGATAAAGAGTACATTTATATACATATTTAAGCCAGAATAATTTGACATTTAAATACGACTTCCCTACGACTTTAAATATACAACCAGAACTTTTAAGTCAAGCATACTGAGCGTGAGCAATGGCCTTGTTAATGTGCAGCTCTCAATGCAACTTTGGAACTGTGGCAAATTTGGCTTTTTAACAAGCTGGTGTATCACAATAAAATAAAATCCAGTTTAATTCTAGTGTGATACATTGTGGGTTGTGATATTACTTTTACAAAATTCCATCATAACAAATGGATGTACATGCTTTGCAAAGAATGTTATGTGTTCTACCAGTTGCAAAAAAGATGTGGGTTAAAGTTTTGCAAAGTCTTCTTTGTTTTCTTCATATTGTTGGAAACCAAATCCTTCCAAAATGCTGGATTCAAAGACCAGTTCAGGGATCAGAAACTCATGCTGGGAGAAAGTCACAAATACTTTTTGACAACTGGATTTGTTTAAACTTTGATTTGCCCTCTGGGACCCTTTGGCCTACTGTTTAGGTTTTGCGGTTTGCTGCTTAACTGATTGGTGTAAATTCTTGTTGTTCTGACCAGGCTTGCTTCCATAACACAATTTCAGTGAATTCCCAACTGTGTGCTCCTAACAAACATTTTTTGCTTACTTATATAACTTTGAGTTCTGACATTTAAAGATTCGATCACGGACCAAAGAAATGAAGTGTTAAGTGACGTCTCAAACCCTCCATTGTTCATCTCTTTCCATATCTAGTGGTCCTGTTATAAATGCTGACTTGTTGTGCTGCAGCAGAAATAAGAATGTCCTTAAGGCGGGACGCCACTGGCCTCAGTCTCCTTCTGGAGTGTTTATTGTTCTAACATAATGACTATTGTTGGTGGTCTCTTGTTTAGCTGTTTTACACTTCCCTTGACTCCCCTAACTGAGGTTAAACTGCTTAGGTATAGTTTTAAAACCGCAATTCCTTTGTTTCGGTTTCAGCATGCCAGCCATCATGAGCAGATTTCTTCTCTTTATGGCAAGAAAGTACAAACAATTAACAATGAATGCAAAAATAATGGACTTTAAGTTAAACATATAAATATGTTTTAGACAGTATTCCCTCCTGATGAACTGAGTCATATTTTGTCATGTTCAAAGAATAAACTTTAATGATTTGGAGATTTTGAATCTTTAATTTAGTTTTTAGTTTTTCTCTCTCGTTTTTATTGTGATATTTAATTATTGTTTTTTGTTTTACCTTTATAAGATCTTAGGTGTTTGGAGTGTTTAAAGTTAAACAGTTTTCACATTTTGGTTTTGGCTCAAACCTTTTAGAAGTTTTGCTGTTAGGGTCTTGCCGTACTGATTTTTGTTTTGACAATAGGTGTTTCTTTTGCTCTCTAGTTAATTATTTAGTTTCTTTTCTCTAATTTATCTTAGTTTTGCTTCTTTCATTCCTGGTTTCATTCATTTTATTTTGCTCCTGTCCTCTTCCTTTTCTTTTGCTTTGCAATCTGATGAATATTTTTTAGTTGCATCCTTTCTTCTTTGCCTCTAATTATCCGAGTCAGTTCATGTGTTCAGTTCATGTCAAACCCGCTAGCTTCCAGTTTTCATTCACTTTCTCTGATGAATACTGGTTCCCTGCCTCTGTAACACATTTCAGCTTTATGACTGTAAGATTATAAGTTTTCTTCTAATTTCATACAAATTACCTTTTTGCCTCCATCTTCCTGTCTGCACATGGGTCCGTCCAAGTTCAACACTTCCTTGCACAATGTGTTTTGTTGAGAGATGTTATGCAATAATCCAACAGTCATAGAAGAAGTTGAGGTGGATGGAAAGTTGAAAATATCTTCCGAATCAAAATGGATTATGAATTTCAAACGATAGCATTACCTCATCTGAGGCAGTCTGATCACCTCGATTTTAACACCATAATATGTGTTTGATCCACTGTTAAACATTTGAGCAGCTCCAGCAGGTTATGTTATGGATTTGCTTATATTATAGCTTGCCATATTCTGTTCTGACGTTACGTGTTTTCCATGTATTTTCCTATAGTTGAGTTGCTGTGTTTTTTTTTCTTTTTGTCTGTTTGTAACTTCTTTCTCTTGTCCTTATTTCTGTATCCTTGAATTTGTGCTCTTGGTTTAACCCTCAAAGTGTTTTCCTCTTGTCTGTTAACAGTCAGTTCTTTGCACTGCTGTTTCCTCATTTGTTGCATAGATTACACCCAGTTTCCACACTACTAAACATTTGTAGGATTCATCTGGTCCTCATTTTCACTTTGTCTCCACATCACTTATCTTTTTGATCTTCCTCAGCATTTCCACTAAATTTCCCAAACTTCTCAATCTGCTTCCAAGCGTCTATCTTCACCTTGGTCCGGGACACAGGAAGGTAACGCATAATCTGATTCAGCAGTGAGACAGAGAGTTGTTCTGGGATAAAATAAGCTGACATTTTGATAAGCCACAAAATCGATTTTTCACTGAAAGCACAAAGCTTTAACTCATTAGTATTGGTATGGTATTTGTTATAATTACCTGAGATTTCTTGTGTAGCTTATAAATTCATTATACCTGTCTTTATGTTTGCTTTGACTTTAGAATAGGAAGTACCTGTTCTTTTTTCTTCTTTAGCTGTATTATTTTGTTAAATATGTTGTGCCTCTTTATGGAGGACCTGAAGAGTCGGTGAAAACTACAACTATCTTAAAATTTGCATTTAAATATCTTTAGAAATTGAATTTGCAAGGCGTCAGAGGAACTGGAAACTGTATAAATACACCTATAAATGCAATACTACAATTTGAAAACCTGAACTGAATTAGTAATACCTGTCCTTATCAAAAATTTTAAAACGTTTTTCCTTTTTTCCATTTTTTTTTTTCACTTTTTATTCTTAAAGCCTTTTTGCAATCCAATTATGTTTTTCTTTGCCTGCTTTACTTTACTTTAAGGTTTCCCCTTTCCATTTATCTTACAAAACTATTTTATTAGATTTTTATATCTATGATCTAAAAGGTTACATTTGGAAGAGCTGTATTTATTTATGGCAGACTCTCCTAGTCCTCCATACACACTGGCTATTCTCCCCTGTTGAAATCTTCATCTGTGGGTATTGGTAGTTATTCATCTGAATACGTCTATTTGATTTATACATTTTTTATGCTTATTTATTTTTTCCATCATCAGGCATAGATACATATTTCACCCAATATGAATGTTTCAGTAAAGAAACAGAGACTGACTTTATTTTTGTTTTTATACTTTCGGTTTCTGCAGAACTGGGAACCGGCAGCCATAATGCTGTTTTTTTCTATTAATTAAAGCCGTCCATCTCCAAAGTCAAACTGTGTTACAGCTGCAGTGCAGCTTTCTCAGACTTCAAACAGGGAATCATTCTGGCTAAAGCTGTCTACAGACAAGTAACAGAGAACCAGTCTGACAACTTAGACTGCCGTGGCTCATTGCAGGCCACTCATCACATTGCTGGCCAAAGCAGCCAGTTATCAGTAGGAAACTCCTCTCTTGTAAGGAAGCTGAACCTTTATAAGCTACTATGAGAACTAAGACCCATTGGCATTAATTGTTAGACTGGGTCCTCAAAACATCACCTATGCTGCCATCCTTTCAACCAGCAGATATGTGCTGCTGATATTTTTAGGATGATTCTTGGAACCGATACTCTGTTTTCCTCAATTTGCATGATGAAAATGTTATACAGTTCTCATAAAAAAAATAATAAAAAATGAACAAAACATTAACAATGCACAGCACTCCACATGATCTCATGGCTGCAGAATGCACTTATAATTCATCCAATGCAGGCACGTATTGGCCAATGCCGATACAAGGAAAATGAATGCTAATATCACCTCAGGACTATGTGTTGGTCGATGTCCAGACCCCAGGGTGTCCTCAAGGACTCCACCCTTGTCACAATGTATTGGGCCTCGCTGCCTGAAAAGATCCACCTTTGTATTAACTGTCAAACAGGAAGCAGTCTCCTGCCTAAACGACTGGTAGAATCAATACACGGTTTTACCCTGAAGACTTAAACACTGGTATGCAGACGCTCTTCATCATATGACTGTCTGAGCTGCATCACCAAGAGGGAATTTAGAAACATACTATAGGTTTTAGTAACTTCATGTTAATGGTATAGTGGAGGATTTTTTTTATATATATAAAGAACCGCCCTCCCCATTTAAAAAACAACAAAATTTTAATACATTTAACACATTTTCTGTGTTTAAAAGTTGCTGTTCTCATAGCTCATACAAGCTTACTTTGCCCAAACATCCACCCTTACCCCTAAATCCCTCAATCACTATATAGACCGGGGACTTTATAGCAGACTCAGTTCAATCGGAAAAACTCACACCAAGAGAAAAGACGATTAGAAGAAATGTATTGATACAATTACTTTGTCTTTGGCGCTCAGACCTCGGCAGGAAACATAGCGCTTAATATTGATAGATGCATGAACAGGAGTAAAGAATAGGGCTGTTTCCTCCCAGGCCTGAAACTGGTGGTGGAGTGGAGATAGATGGAGTTCGTCAGTCTGTAGACTGCTGGTTAGCGAGATGGTATGCTGAGCTTTATGGGGAGATCCAGTGGACTGCGTGAGCTGATTCTAGAGCTTTACTCAGGGACCTGGAAGATGGAAATCCAGTTGGATAACACAGGTTGAGAGAACCTGTCCATGATGAGCAAGCATGAAGTGACAGTGGAGAGGAAAAACTCCCCGTTTGGAAGAAACCTCTGGCAGAAGCAGGATCAACATGGCGGTATTCTGCCGGACCGGTTAAGATGAGACGCAGAGCAGACAAGTTGAAGATGAACTTTGGATGCTGATTAACTTTCGTGGAGGTGTGGTTCAAAGCTGATTGGCTGGGTCGCAGGTGGATATAGGAGAACAATCAGCTTCTTCAGTTGAACTTCCGCCTAGGCTCCATTTAACTGACAGTTTGGACAGATGATTACAGGTTTTTGCTCCCCATTGGTCACGTAACTCCTCCCCTGCACGATGCCTGCACCATCTTTGATATTAGTCGCCGCTGTTGGGTAACGACAGCCTATGGCGACAGATCTGCGGTGAGAAACGCAAGCTTCCATGACTGTCTAGAACAATGGCTCACCACAGATGTACGGCTGAAAGTGCGTATGCGCAGAAAAAGATAGCTAATGGGAGGAGCACGTAGGAGGGCCTTAAGTTAAACATATAACCACATGAGTGACCATTAGGAGGACCACTTATTTAGATAATCCACCTGGAAATTATGATTAATGATTGTCCTCTATACCTTTAAGGAATAATCTAAAGGATTTGCATCTGTGATTGCAGATTAAAGTTGGTTTCATGGTGCTACTGACTTGGTCTCTGCATACGAATACTAGACGTCCTTTTTTTGGATGGATGGATGGATGAAAGCCTTGGATCATTCCCCATCCGCTTTCCAAGCGTGTACTACTTTGTGTAGGTTGTAACTCCGAAGGATAAAAAAAACATGGACTAAAAAATAGTTTGAAAATTCTTACATTAATAACAATAGATGTTTTCTGAGATAAATGATTCATTAGTTATCAAATGTTGCAGGTATAATCACAATGTTGGTTATATTCTGGTCGCTGCATGACTGCAAACGGCAGGAAAATGTTACAAGACCATTTTAACAATTTGCACAACAGCCAAACTGGCTGTTAGTCAATCAGTACAAGGAGAGAAAGGCTCCGCTGCTCTTCGTTTTATCGTTTTTCTCAAATCCTTTCCAGATACCAGAGGACTGCAAAAATGATCTGTGGTTAAATGAAACCATATAAATACTTTTCAATGTGAAATTTAGCATTATCATTCCAGTGAAGGGGAAAAACAACAACATTCTGTCATGAAATTGAATTGAAAACAAAGTATGCAGGAAGAAGTGGGTCATGTAGAAAGATAATTAATCTGGCCATGTGTGACCGAGTGCCTGAACTGGGATGATATCAAATGATTTGGACATTTTTATCAACAAGAATTATTGCAGAAAGATGTAAATTACGCCGTTTATACTATAACTGCTCTAATACGAGTAAAAAAAAAAAAAGAAAGAAAAAAGAAAAAAACAGGAGAAGGCTTACAAAAACATCTGGCCACAGTTATTGGTGCACGTGTTTGCCCTCACAGAAGAAGACACTGATGAACATGTTTGGGAGTAAAGACAGAAAAGTGGAAACCTTTGTTTTTGTCTTTTCATAGAGCTTTTGATCTTTATGAATAAATAGGAAAAAAAATGCATGAAGCCAAACCGCCATGTCCCAAGTTTTTTAGTTGTTTTTGGGGGGTTCTACGGCAAGCACAACATCATGTTTTCCACTCTTCCAAACCATAAGGGGCTCTGGTAGAGCTGAACATAAAAGCCGTTCCAAGCTTCTGGCAGGGATTAGTCCTCCAGGAGCTTCTTCTATGACTGTTTAGGTTTAGACGGTAGGGGATGCATGGAAAGCTCTGACTGTGCAGGATTTCAATGGGGTGTGTTTTAAAGTCAAATCATTTTCATACTTTAACCGCAATTGGAAACCTGACATCTGTTTGAATCCAGTATTTCCTCTAAACATTTGATTTGGTCAGATAAAGTAAGTAACTTATAAAGTAAAATACTTTACTCAACAAAGAACAAGCACATTTAAAAATGCATCAGAAATACCTTGTTTTAGACAAAATGACTTTGTGTTGAGTGCATATTAGCTGCCATTTTAATGACCACAAGAGCTGGGAAGATTACTTGAAAATGTTTTCAAGTAACAGTAGCATTACTTTAAGATATTTTACTTAAGTAAAAGTAATAAGTGGCCATTTAATGAAACATTTTAATTTGATATAAATGTAAAAAAAAAAAAATTTTCTTTAAGACAAATTATCACAAGTAATTGATAAAAAAAATAATACTCAGGCAGAAAAAAAACACATCTCCAAATCCATTTTAAGTGTAAAATATATGAAACAATTTCTTATAGTGTGTGATGTATACACAAAAGAACAATTTAAACTACCTCCAGGTAAAGTATACACCTTTTCTTGTATTTTACCTTGACCTTCATGTCATAAAGGTTTCAGCAGTTAAAGTAACAAAATGAAAAGATTAGCCATTTTATTTAAAAAATAACTCTTTCTGATGCATTCTAGTTTTAAAATGTGTTTTCTCTTTGCTCAGCAAAGTTTCTCACAGTTGGAAGGACAGCCAATATGTCTACTAAAGAGTAGCGATACATCAAGAAGATAATACTCGAATATGAAAGAAGCCTGAGAGTTCAGACCTCTGCCATGCAGCAAATTCTGCCCATACTGTTACTTACAACTATAGCTAAAACTTAAACATGATCTGGGTCATTACCAAATTCTAATGAATTGTTCCTTGGTATGGTGCACCTTTAGTAACAATTTCCTTAAAATTCTTTAATAAGTTTATACGTAAGGCACAGCTTGTGTCTGCAGCCTCTGGTGTTTGTTCTGCTCTCACCTTCTTCATTCACTCTGCTGTCTCTCCAGCGAGGCATGGCTCACCTTTCCTGTGTTTTTGTTTTCAGTATAATTCTTCTGATGCTGGAGCAGTCAATTGTCACTGCTGCCACCCTCTGGTTTAAGGGGAACTGCTTGTTTCGCCAAATAGCGTTAAAGAATCCTTTATAAAATCTAATTATGATGTGGATCATCACCAAAATGCAATGGATTGTTTGTTGGACTGATATACACCTTTGGTAAAAATTTAATTAAAATCCGTTGTTAACTTTTCTAATTATCACGTACACAGACAGACTGAGAAACACTCACAAACTCGACCAAAAACATAACCTCCTTGTTCCGTAGTTTTTACTTATACAAAAACAACAGTTACAAAACTCCTAAAAGTAAATGCAGGGCTGTCAACTCTCACCCATTGGGTGTGAGACTCATGCATTTCAGTGTCTTCACACACTCACACTCCATATCACCAATTTTTCACACTAAAAAATTATGGACATTAAAGCTATTATTTTTATATTTAAAAGCACCATGGTGATAAAAACCCAGTCCTTGTTTTCAACACAACCTCAGTGCTAACACATAATGACATGCCAGGTTCTAATCTAGTCTGTATTTTTGCACCAGCTCACCTATTCACTGTGCTGAGAGCAGCAGAGGTGAGGGACCTGCGCAAGATATAAGAAAAAATTACTGGGATTTCTGAGCAGTTATTATGAGGTATGTCATTTTAATTTTATTTTATTTTATCTGGAATAGGTTAATTCACTTTGTAAATTAATGAAGATTTTAAGCAGTCTAGCACTTGACTAAATATGAATAAAAAATGCATATTTAGCTTAAATTACCACTGTGGAGACTAAAGTGTTGGATCCAATCAAAATGTTTGTTTTCTCTATACCTAGTGCTTTTTTTCACTAAGATTTACTACTTTTTTGCTCTAGTTTAGCCTCCTGATTTAGTCCCAGCTTTAGTCCATGTTTTGCTCACAAGTTAGATCATTATTGCTCAGTGTAGTTTAATAATCTCCCATTGGATTTTAGGACTAATTAAACCAACACTAAACTATGCTACATTTTTAAACCCATAGGTGGTCCACAAAAAGAAAAAGAAGCATTGCATTTTATTATTCAAAAAAGGGAGTGGTGGCTTAGTGGTTAGGGCATAGGGCTTTGAATCCTGAGATTGTGAGTTTAATCCCCAACTCCCACAGATTGCCACTCTGGGTCCCTGAGCAAGACCCTTCTCCCCAAGGGGATGGGTTAAATGCAGAGAAGTAATTTCCCTCTGGGATTATTAAAGTATATAAAAAAAATCAAAAGATCAGCCACCCAACAAAAGTACTACAAGACCCAGGGAAGGTCTGAATAGATTAGCTGCTTTGTCAAAAATAAATAAATAAATACATTTAAAAAAAAAGGATAACAATTTAAGATTTTTAATCCTTAGCCTATTAACAAATATTGATACACAGTGTTTTTTGCACATTCTCTTTACTTCTGTTCTCTGAAAATCACCAGAATATAGAAAATAAAATATATTGTGTGAAAAAGTTTTCACATAACTACAGATCACTTATTTTTACTCAGTAACATTTACTGTGCTATACAAATTCAACATTTTACAACTTTGTTTCACTTAAATCCTCTGAAAACCTCCAACCGTTAGCTGCACCTGTCCTCATCTAACCCTGACAAGGGCTGCAAGTCCAAATTATTTCAAAATCTCACTCCAAGGTTTGGTGAAAAGTCAGCAGCCCTGTAAATGTCTCTCAAAAAAATCACATAGGTAAATGTAATTACCCATCTCTGATGACCACTGATCAAATTCGTGATCATACATAATTAGATTCATCCTGTCAGATATGCTAATTATGTTAATCTAAATTTTAATTATTCATTAAAAGGTCAGGTCAAATTTAGTTAATAGAGCTTAAGCAGATATTCTGACTGAAACCCATAATTCAGGCTCACCACTCATCCAATTGTCCTCTGATGTTCCGCTGCTGCAAGCCTATCAGCCCCACAGTCAAGGACATTGGAGGGTGGTTTGGTCCAATAGTTTGTTCCTTTCAAAATACAGACAGATCTGTGACGGACCTGATACTTAACCCTAACATGATCAAAGCGTAGATCAAGCTCAATATAATTTTATCTATATAATTTTTTTATGCTCGACTGCAATGCCAGCATGTGTGGGTAACTTCCACCAACTACTGACGCTCTGGGTGACGTCATTGCTCTTTGATATGTAGCCCAATGTTGCCAATGGATTTCTCAGAACTCTCTGATCTCTATGGCTCTGTTCAGCCAAGTGCATGCCACGGCCAATCATCCTCATCAAGGACTCTGCTTAAAAAACGGATTGTGCCACCAACAACTTCTGCTTCATCAAGCTGGAACCTTCCTTCACCAACATCTTTGTTTACATCTGGCTCCCTCCTTCAGCCTTCATTCCACCAAGAGCTTTAGGACCCGGGGCGGCAGGGGTGGAGGATCTACCTCTCCTAATTCATCTGTCTAGTCATAAAAACGTGGTTCTCCATCTTTATGTCTATATCCCTAATTTCAATAAAAATCTTTAATTGTTGCTTGTCTTCTGTGTGAGTTTTTGTTGAAATGAAGCCAACTGGGAAAAAATGTGTGATGTCTTTTGTTCCGCACCGAAACACAAACTGACATTTTGGAGCCACATATTTTAAGAGTTTACTGAAAAAATGTGAGGCAGACAAAGAGTAGACAGGTATGAAGACATGGGAAGGGACTAAGAACCTGAGGAATGTTTTTTACAATTATCTGCAGTTTACAAACTATTGTTGCCATCCACAAGACTGGGATGCAGATCAAAAGAATTGGCATTGTGGGCAGGAAAAAGAAAATCAATTTTTTTTTATTTCTTTCCAATCAATTTTATTTTACCAAACAGTATGGTTTCCCTTAAAATAAGACACACCTATAAGAAATCTTTTCTGAATTACTCTTTAATAGGCCTCATAATGTGAAGTCCTGATGGGTTTTCTTTTTTTTTTTTTTGGAGTTTTTACGGCACTAGTGGCACCTTTTTCTGACAATAGGCTGATAGGAAAAGGGGGCATGAGAGAGGGAGAGAGACATTAGGCAAAGGACCACAGGTCGGATTTGAAACGGGGTCAGCTGCGTCGAGGACTAAGGCCTCTGTACATGGGTTTAGTACCACCTGCACTAGCCTGACGTAGTCCTACTCATTTCTAGTCAGAATATGAGTCTGATACTGCTCCA
>NW_015150643.1:242362-272506 GCF_000732505.1 Cyprinodon variegatus | reverse complement strand
ACCTCAAACCTTGTGGGAGACTAAACTAAGTTCGGAATGGCACCCAGGCTACACCTGCACGGCCCCGGTTTGCCTTTTCTTTAATGCCTTAAAAAGATGATTCCTGTGGATACAGCATTTATTACTGGTTTTACACCGCTACCAGTATCAGGCAGGCCCACGATCCAACACTGAAATGGAGGTATCGGTATCAGCAAGTACCAACAATTAGGGCACCGATACCATTTTGAGAGCAAAACATTTTTTCAACTATTGTCACCCATTCCAGGTAAAAAGTTCTACTGGATTCACTCAGTATTAGTCTTTATCCTCCTTCACAAAGGTAGGCAGCAGCTCAATGAAGCCATGATGGCAATTATTTTACATCTGAGTAGTTTGCAGTTCTTCATATAAACACACACATCAATTTCAAACAGAAGGTATGGACGTATTCTGCACAGCCAGGTATCGAGTATTGGTGTCGGGGCCAAAAAATGGCATTGGCACAACACTATTTATTACAGTGGATAAAAATATATCAATCTATCTCTGACTACAAAATAAAAACAATCCCTTTGCTTGCCTGTTTTAAACAGGGTGTAATAGAGAGCGGTATGTCTAATACTAAATTCAGTCCTTGCATTTCTTCTTTTCTCTGCAGCTTGTTCGTCAAACTCCAGCATGGTTTGCATGCTGTACGTCCTCCAACAGAAGAATGCTTGTAACTGCCTCAGAACTTAGCACTAGAAGTCTTGGAGAATTCCAGTTTTCCTGAGAGCCCCCCTCCCCTTTTCAAGTTTGTGTATTCACTTTACCTTGCTAACTGTCCCTATTGTAATGCAAATAACCTGCGATATGACCAGCCCTCCTATATGAGACTGGATAAATGCTGAAACAAACTGGCATCAGAACAAGAGCATGCTCTTGTTCTGATGCCAACAAGAGCATGCAACAACCAGCGTCCACAAACAAGAAGGGGACATATAGTGACTTAGGGGGAAAGCATGATGGTCCTAGACAATTGAAGTTGTCCCACTATCCCCAGGACAAATTTGGAGTTAAAAAAAAACTTTCATTTAATTCAAAATGGTTTGATGGCTTTTTATGGTTGAAAAAGAAAGCCTTGTCATCAAGGATATGCAGTGTGTTTTCAACTTGCTTGATAACATCATGTTCCCAACACTAACGCAGGTCATCCAGATCTCCTCACCATCCCAGTCTACAGCTGTAGTTGTGAAAGGTCATTAAGTGTGTTGAGAAAGCTCCACACTTGGCCGAGGTGCACAATGGGACAAGACAGGCTCCACCATCTGGCTATTTTATCAGTTGAAAAGGAAGAATTTTCTAAGCTGAGTCACAGTCTAGTAATTGACCGCTTTGCAAAAATGAAGAATAGGAGGTACACTTTAATGCTCATAAAATAAAAGAAAAACTTAGTTCGGGTTGAGTTAAACTTTCCCCTGAACTAAAACTCTGAAACCTAGGAATTAATGATTACTTCAGAATGTGTATAAGGAAACTTTTTATTTTTAAAGTTGGTAATATCTTATTTTTTATAGCTGCAATGTTGAAAATGTTCATGTTTGTTAAAACAAATATGCTCTTACACTCATTAATATCTCAACTGGTAATTTTGGTAGGAATTTATCAGGGTGGGGCAGTGTGCTTGTCTGTATTTGTGTATGGCAGGATGGGCATATGTGGTAGGGGGCCAGTGCCCCAGTGAAGCTTTGTGCCTAGCAACGCCCCTGCTTTCTACAGTGTTCCAGCTCATGCAGCAATTCTCATTGTACAGATCAGTTATCATCTGATCGCTGCGCTGGTGGCTCCGCTGAAATCATTGCGGTGTTGGTGACACCTAGTTATATCTAATTACAAATATGATTTTTTTCCCCCTGCTCTCAGGTAAAACACTCTCAAAGAGAGAGGCTTGAGCTAAAACCGAAACTGAAGGGGTTTGGAATGGTTCTCCAGCCAGAGCGCTAGTAAGGCATTTACATCTGAAAAGGGATTCATGAATTGGACCGGAGGCTGACAAAAATTCTCGTATCTCTGGGATTTCTAGTGTTAAAAGCAGCATTTAAACGCATTCCAGAACTGATCTCTTTAAAACGTTGCCTTTTACCCTCTTACTTTACAAGTTGTTTGAAAAGTTGATTAGAAGTTGTTTTGGGGATGGTAGGACATTGCAGTGGACACATATTTAATGAGAAAATACAACAGGTACTGTAAATGTCACTGCTCATTTTTGAGCAGGCTTAAATCTGGCATAACAGTAAATAGCAGAGGGTGGTTTTGGTCCACTGACCTCTGGGTTATGGGCCCAGCACGCTTCCGCTGCGCCACTCTGCTTTCCTTGTGAAAAAAGGGAATTAGATGGCAAAATCAGTTACTTTTTAGTTTGGCTTTGTTATTTCATAAGCCACATCATTAATTTTGGACATTTTGGAACAATCTGCATTGCAGATGTTAACTTTGAACGTCTGTGGATTAAAATATATAGTTTTGCAATGCTGCACCAATCCTCAAGAGTAACAAATCCACTCTCCAAAACACATTTCCTTGGGAAGAGGCGGTCCTGATGCCCAACCTGCTGCGGGGAAGAAAAAAAAAACAACCACATCCTTGCCTATTCTCTATACCCATGGGATTCCAGAGGTGTCAACATGGGGAACACAAAGACAATTTGTCAAAATGGACCTCCCTCTTCAACTCCAGCTCAAGTGATACAGTTCTGATGCTGAATTCAGTACAAGATTGCTACAAAACAAACTGTAAGATTCTCTCTGAGTCTACAGGAGTCGTGTTACTGAGACAACTCAGACTTACAAATAGATGTTAAACTTTAAGTTTGGAAAAGGTTTTAAAATTGTGAAAATGTCTCAGAATAATTTTGAAAGGATATAATTCAAGACAATACTGCAAAGCAGCTGACAAAAAGTAGCTTTTTAAAAACCTTTATTTTCCTCCTTTTTTATTCGACCTTTGAGAAAGAATATGTTAGAGTACTGACGCACAGATATGGATCTATCAGGGCACGTTTATAGGAAGGTGAAAGTAAAAGAAGAACTGCTAACATATGCTCAGAAAAGGAGGCCTAAAGCCATATCACAGGCCTTGTTTGAAAAAAACAATGTATTGTAGGACTTTGTTTCAGGTCACTGACTACTGGGTTGTGGGCTGGTTCCAGACAAGCAACCTACTGGATTGCACAGCAGATGGGACTGGAACCAACAATCCCTTGGTCGGGAGGTATATCCATTAGGATGCGGCAGGAACAGATCTCATCAGCCCATCTTGTGGAGGATATGGTAAAGTCCGTGCACAAGATGAGTCCCTGTCCCTAAGGATGCTTTCATGGCCTCGTTGGCGCAGTAGGCAGCGCATCAGTCTCATAACCTGAAGGTTGTGAGTTCAGCCCTCACAGGTGTCATTTGTTTTAATTTTCCACTCCCAGTATTTAACCACATTCCCTGTCTTACTTTCTATGATGCGACTTTATCTGGGGTTTGACACAGTGATGGTTACCTCTCGCCCTAGTAAGGGCTAGTGGCGCAATGGATAACGGGTCTGGCTACGTATCAGAAGACTCTAGGTTCAACTCTTGGCTAGCTTGCTTATTTATTGTCATTGCCTTACAAATCTGCGTGCTTATTCCGAGTCAGCTGGTTAATCACTCTCGCAAACTCTTAAAGCAGAGGCAGCTTGAAATCCCCCCTCATATGAGAAGAAGAGGGAGAAAAATCCCCTCATTGGTGATTGATGCAAGTGACAATCATGCAATGCAGAACTTGCTAACTCTAAAATGATCTACTACAATTGAGTTTCGCTGTTTGAAAACCTTTACCTCCTCTTGAAGGGGCTTCAAAGTTCAAAACTAGTGAAGGGCTAAGTTTCACACTTTTAAAAATGAATACATGTGAAACGTATTAATGGTCTACTTGTGTCAAGACTTCTCCAGTTGCTATTTAGTGCTCAACCATTCGGCAAGCAAGTGTCGTTGATTTGAACATAAATGGTCTCAGTATTGAGTGATGATTTAATTAATCAAAGCAGTAAGTGCTTCCTCATCTAAAGTAATCCGTAATGTGTTAATACCATTAGGGTTGTTTGTTCAGACCAATTGCATCCTGTGAGGGAAATTACTGCAGCGTTAATTGGTGATAAATCATGCCGCTGACCCCTGGAAGGTGTGTTTATTGGGGCCAAAATGCACAGGTGTTATTGTACATGTAGAAAAGTTTTTAGGTCCTGTGATTTTGTTCTGTCACTTGGTATTTAGTTGGGTTATTGAGGGGTTATTGGAAAAATTGTTTAATTGGAGCCAATATTTGAGTGGGTGAAGTAAGTTATTGGGGGAGTAGGGTGAGCCAGATTTTTAAAAGGTGGACTTTGATGAGTCATGGTAGGACTTTGATGAGTCATGAGTGTAGGCAAGCCCTTCTCTTGGTAATGTTGGACGCTAGCCACAATTTGGAAGATTAGCTAAAGCATCACTTTATCAACATTATATGGCTTTAAAATCACACTCTGTACTCTGGTTCACACATTGAGCCACTGTTCTCTGACTTACGGACTGCGGGGTGAAAACATCATGAAGAACAAGCAAGCTGCTTACAACTTTGTGTGTGTGATGTCAGGGAGCTCTGGGTTACTCCTCCAGCTGGCCTTACTGATCAATAGAAGCTGACACAGTGGCTGACAGCTTATTTAAATCTTCCCTAATGATGCACTACTTATCAGCTCCCATGTTAAGGAGGCTTCTTGCTTCCAACACAACAATATTTGATCCTTGATACTCTATTCTGTTATATTCTCATACATTGAACTCGTAGCCTTGTGTTAAATTTAAACAAAAAGGAAGTGTGCCAAAGGGTTTGTTGATCACAAGGAAATAAGCTCTTTACTCTATTCTTCCACTCAAGGTCTTGAGGAAATGGCCAAAGGTGAATAGAGAAACAAATATTAACATTTGACATATCAAGGAAATCAAAGGGAATAGGAAAAGATAACATCTTACAATTGTGCTTTGCCTTTACTTTTGCAGGAACTGTGTTCAAAGAGTGAGCTTGTCCTCACAAAGGAGTCACATTTTATAGGTGACTCACCTGGTAAAGGCATTCTCTTGAATGCAACACGAGGAATTAGCTGTTAAGCTTAGTGTGCATTACAGTGTTCAAAGTTTTATGGCCAACATGTTGGTCAGGAAGCGTATTGATTGTGGTTTTAAATGGTAGCTAATGGAAGTCACGCATTAGGCTGAGTGTGTGAATGCTAACATCTTAAGTACAGCACTTCACCCATTAATTATTTCTGCTAGATAAAGGATACTGACGGAAAGGAATCAGTTAAACTCTCATTTCTGGAGGATGGTTTTAGGTTTTGGGATTTAATCTTGGTGGTTTACTGTTGGAGAGACACTTAGGTTTTTTCCACTCTTCCTTTCATCCTCCTTCTTTACTGGAAACCTGACCAGTCAATCAGGATCAAACCTGTTCCTCTAGCTTTAAAGGAAATGCACTTATTATTCATTTAATGGGCTTCCCAAAAGTATTTGTAAAATGTAAAATTTTTCACTTTTTTTTCCAGAAATAACTTTAAGAACAAATACATCTCAATGTAATTAAAATCTAACATGTATGTGATAAAAGATAAAATGGTGACGTGGAGGAATATTTACACATGGTTTTGAAGATTTGAAGGTTGAATACCATGTCTTATTATATGGAGTGAATCTCAAAAACTTTTTTGACTGACTGATGACATTTTTCATTTAATTCTGGGATTGCATTTGTTTCTAAAATGCTCATTTACAAAATGTGTTCTTTGCCAGCAACAATAATAGAACAAAATTCATTCAAATATTCTTAGCACTAAATTGGGTTTCCTACAAAAGTCAGATGTTTTAAATAAGGCACCCATTAAACACTATTTTTTTTGTCATGCTCATTTAAATGTACAAAAATACTTTGCACCTTTGTTTTCCCAAATATTTTGTACAACTTTCTGACTTTTACTTCTGGGATTTTTTATCCATCCATTGCTCTTCTCCAGCTTCATCCTTCAGGGTTGCAGTGGGGTTCGTTCCCATTTCCAGCAGTCTATGAGCGAAAGGCAGGATACATCCTGGCAAGGTCGCCAGTCTGTCACAGGAAAGTCATTTTCTTTCAAGGTATTTTAACTTTTCCTTATTGTTTTCTATTTGATTTCTTTATAGACCTCTTCTGTAAACAGTGAACATCCAGTCCTACCATAGATCTTTCTGCCCATCGATTGTTTAATCCTGCTTATCCTGACAGTAATTTTCCACTCTGCCATGTCAGCACTTGAACATGCCCCGATCTAAACCATCTATTATTAGTCTTGCTGTATGTTTACGGTCAGCAGGACTTCTTCCAACGTTTTTGCATCTGCTAGCAGGTTTTCTCTACAGTTGTTAGTTCTGTCTATAGTCACATCAGCACTGACCAGTCTCCAACTCTGCTAAAAAAAAACATTGTTTTTTATCAAGTTAATTGGCAGCGAGAAACTGCCTCATCTTATATGACATTACACATACCTCAAGCTGATTTACAGTTATGGAAATTAGTATAGGAAATTTGTCTTTCTTGAATTTATTCATTGAATCAGAGTAAAAGGGAGGAAAATATAACTGCTATTATTTTAGTGTTTCGTGTGTAAAAAATGTAATTCTACTTCTCATTATGCACCTTTCTTCTTCATTATTATCATTATGCTGACTCCTTTTTGTTGGTTTATCATAAAGAAAATCAATAAAATACCTACAAGTTTGTGGTTGTGATGAGACAAAGTATGAATAATTTAGCTAGGAACTTTACATCATGTTGGAAACGGGGATTGACTGAACAGGAATTTATTCAGAGTCAGCATTTATTATCCTTTTTACTAGAGCCTCTATTTATTTGAATTAAAGTATCTTAACAAGCCACATTGTTATAGATTTGGATTTTTAAGTCATCTGTGTCCAAATGCAGAAAAAAGAAACACAGTCAACATATTTTGCTTCTCTCTGCCTTATGTTTTCTGCTTTTTATGACTCTGCAGGTGTTGAAGAGTCAAACTATGCTAAATACATAAAAAGTGAGTAGATTTGGCATCATAGATTGGAGCTGTGTTTAAAAGAATTATTGTGCAACAAACCCTTTGATAGCAAACACTTTTCAATAGGAAAAAAAAACAGGGTTTTTGTTGGATTTCTGTTGTGCCAAACTGTGCGTTTTAAAATGATGGATTAAAAAACTTCAGAGATGTTTAAAGGGTTGGATTCATACTGAGGTTTAGTGACCCATTTTCATTTAGAGGTATACAGATACAGTAACAGCGGCTGAACATGAAAGCAGGCAACCTTGCCCGTTTTAATTTCAAATAAAAATTACAAACACAGTAATTTCATACTTGCAGGGTAAATATGACAGGCTAAAGAAAAGATTTAGTGAGGCAGATGAAACCATCTCCTGTTACAGCTCATAAAATATCAGCCTCAAACCAGACCGGCCCAATCTATGGTCGGATTTGTGGGATTTTAACAATTTTAAACTGGCTGTTCTTAGAATCTTTAATTATCCAGTGTCATGTCAGGTCATGTGAAGAGTCAAACTGAGATGTCTCTTTGCTCCTCTGCCTGCTGCAGAACAAGGTGATCACATTGTTGAATGTCTGTCATTTTGAGTCTTATGAACCGGTTTTCTTACATTTGAGACTATTTGAGCTTTCAATGAATAGAAAACAAAACAGTGCAACTCGCTATTCCTCTATATTTGCTGCAAAGTAAAGACTCTACAGCATCTGGTTTTAATTGATGAGACCACAAGCAGGGGAGACTATTACACCCCCGGCTGGCATTAAATGAATGAGACCTTTTATGAGAGGTTTGGAAACTAGAAAACAAGCATTTCTTACCCTGTTATGACATTTAAATTAGTTTCTGGCGAGCAACATGTCCTAAAACCAACATGCGCAACTGTTTGTCCCCCGGCTGTTGATGTATTCAGGGTATACCCTGTCCCTCGTCCAATGACTATGCTGGCAACAACCCTACAAAACAAAGGATGTTCTTTAAGGAAGAACTTTAAATAACTAGAAAAATGCAGTTTGACAGTAGCCACACTGAAACCGGTGTAGTGGTCCTTGTTCTAGAAAATGCATTCTTTACTGAAATACTGAAATATAAAACATTTGGTGATAGATGAGGAATGATAACGGCTGGAAGAATTGGCATTAGTCAGTAAAAGAAGTTGCTGGTGAGAAAGCATCTGGTAAATAATGTGTAACAAAAAATACATTTCGCTAAATTAAATCTGATATTGTCCTAATAATTTTTTTTTTTTACATATGGGTGGTATAAGCAGTCACTGTGACCAAAGGAGGGCTGTGGATCCCCAGCTTCATTTTTTCCCCAACATTCACGAGATGGTGAACTGATGATCGGAGGAAAAAGTGCTGCTCAGAGAGAAAGACTGGCTGACTTCCTAGAAGGGGGGGCATTAATTGCATCGTTTATCGTTATTGTGTTACATTTTTTTGTCAGGATAAAATTTTGAATTATGCTCTAAACAAAAAAAAATATTTTGAAAGTAAAAGTGTTTAAAGATTTGGTAAATTGGGATTTAAAAAAAATATTTTTCTTCTTTCATTTTTTTCCATTGTTGCATTGGCAAAACCAAAGACTTTGATTAAATGTGACCACTACAGGATTTTTAGTGATATAAATCACACTTCTTTATGTAAGTTATCCTGAAGAACCCTTTTTTTATTAGTTTTTTTTTCTTCCAAAGAATAACATTTTTGATTATGGGGCTATGATTGCTACAGCCTGCATTCACAGCTATACAGCTGACTAAGAACAACTTAAGAAAATTAATAAAGGATGTTTTTTTTATCATCAATTTTAGCATTATCATGAAAGCACCACAAAATATCGTGATAAGATTTTAAGGCCATATCGCCCATCCCTGCTGCCTATACAGAAGGACTGACTCCATGTAGCTTGAACTGATAAACAGTGGGATATTTGTAACAATGCAAATGTTTTATGAAGAAAAAATAATAATACAAGAGCTGCTTCTATCAAGAAAACAAGAGCTACATAATTTAAAGTATCATCGGCTTAAACTGCCACAATATTCTAGCATTTACATTAGTAGTAACTATGAGCTTAACTCCCCAACAAGTTTTTTTGTTTTATTCTCCTATATAGTTTAGTGAGTCCTTCTTAATTAATGTCAGGCATTCTTCTAAAAACGAACAAACACATATTTTAAAGCCATATGCATAGGCTATAGCCAAACTATTATGAAAAACTATGGGAATCAAACATTGCACAGGGAGAGTATATATGGGAGACAGAACAAAGACTCGGGTAATCAGATGATATGGAGCAGGTGTGGATGGAAGTAAATAAAAGGGAGCTAGGGGAAAGGAGACAGTCCTCGCCTCCTAGTGACGATCTGCGGTATTACTGCCAGTATTGAAGGAGGAAATCAAGCAGTTGGTGGCGGTAATGCACCAAAAGTTGTTTACCAACGGCCATAAAACACAAGAAGAAGAAGACGAAGAAGGAGGGAATTAAGCAAATCAAAATGGCGGCGCCCGTCACATTCAGAAAGTTAAAATGTTGCGTGGAGAAGATTTCGATTGTTGTTTATAGTTGTTGTTGTTCTTCTGTTTTGTGTTGGTTGGCAAGCAACTTCCGGAGGGGCATTACCGCCAACTACTGGAATGGAGTGTGAATCGGGATGTGCAGCCAGACAGAGATGACGGGTTCTGCTCATGCGCTCTTGTTATCAGAGAACCAAGCCAGGGAAAAACCGAGCCGAGCCCACTTCTGGAACTGGTCTGCAGTTAGCTCGGTTTGGTTGTGTCTAGCTCGGTTCAGTTCAGTTTGGTTTCCATTTACACACGATAAGTTATCTCAGTTACTGAGCTCGGACCGGTTTCGGCACTGTTTTTGAAGGGTAATGTAAATGGGGTATTAGATAGAGAAAACTGAAAACTAAAAACTCAAAGTCCCAAAAGGGGAGAACCATGAAAGGTTGAGGGAAACCGTATAGCTCCTAAGCACCAATTAAAAACCTCAAAGGATCCTTTAGCTTAATGAACTAAAAACTAAAAAACATCCAGGTTCCTCTTCAAACCTCCTTCCTTACTTCCAGCAATATTCATAAAGCACTTATCATGGCGACAGCTAACGCACTTCCAGTTTGGCTCAAGTATCCCCCTCGATAAGCCCAATTAGGAATAAACCTTAGCTTCTTAGGAAACACAGATTTGTCAGAGTGTGGTTAATTTTGATGCATCTTTGAAAGCTTCACACATTTAGATACGTTTAATATTGTTGGCCATGTTTAGGATGTGGTCTTCAAACTGGCAAAAAGCTCTTAGGATCGAATGGATGAATGCCTTACACTGAAAAACAAAACAAGTGAAAACCATCAGATCATTACATATCTGACAGATAATCTCTAAATAATAATTGGGACAATTACCGCTGCTGCACTGTTTATTGTTGAAGTTGATGCCCGTCTTTGTTAATGTTGATTTTTCCACTCAGCAGCACAGCAGCAGAAGAGGTGCGGAGGACAGAAGGTTTCCCTACAGTGGAAATAATATCCTTCAATTGAATGCAGTAAGAGATCTGATGGTTATAAAAAAAGAAAAACAGCAATTGTGCATAATTTGACTCCCTGCATAGTAAATCCATTTGCAGCCTGGGGGGAATCTTAACATTATGTGGATATTCCACACATTTGATAGGGAGGCAGTAAACACAACAGTGAATCAACTGGAATTTATAGACCAGATGTAAACAAGATAATTACTATGTAGTTATTAGTAGCTTGATTTACAGTGGATTAGTCATGAAAAAGAGGTTCCCTTGCTGATGGTGAAACCTGACTCTCACCACACCCCCACAAAAGAGCCTGAGAGGAGTTGGTCTTTCTCCTTAGCTGCTGTTACACCATCATAGTGCTCATTTTTATCTGAACTTATTATTTTGGTTTTACCTCTACACATAAGAGTACTTTACAATTCCTTAAAGAGTTATCTATCTAGATGATATAACCGCCATGCATCAGTTAGATAACTGGTTCACTGTAAATGATTTGATAATGACAGAAAAAGCAGGCAGCTGATGACTACAGGTGATGAAGGCTGAACAGGCTGAGATGGTTGAACTGGCTGAAGAGAATGGAACAGGTAGAACGGTCCAAGGGGACGGCAAAAGTCAAAACTGACCACAGCCCCAGTTAGAAAAGTGGAGGACATAAGAAGTTTTGGGGTAAATCCTCACATACTTAGGATTTTCATCCCACTCTGGTTGGAAGCAGCAGATCATGAAGTTAACCTGTGTCTGTTTCATATTTCAGCTTAGACCTGAGAGGAGAAATGTGTCCTGCAGATGTTGTAAGGCTCATTACGCTCCATGTGATTAGACACATTTTTATAACGATTCTTAGATTTCTGAGTAGCACCGTTTTCACCTGGGTCCATAATTAGTCTCAAAATATTAGCCACATATAGTTGATATGTCAGCAATCTACACTGAGACCGACTGGTCATATTGTTTTCTTTCTTCCTAAATAAATGAATAGTTTAAATACATTTTAAAACAGCTTTGCAGGCAGGAAAGTTCCATAGACATTTGTAGAGTGGTATAATACATTAAAATTACCTGTTGCTGTCATGATCTTGGCACTGATGCCTTGTCTGATCAATCATTTCACACAAAACACATCCAGTTTTAATTACCGCTTATCTGATCCACCTGCTTCAGTCTTTATTTAACGAGCCTTCAGACCAGTCATCAGTGCCATATTATTTCAAGCCAGTGGTGAGAAGTTTGCAAGTTTTCCTGTGTTTCTGTTTTCCTGCTCCTGACCCATTCTGCCTCTCGAGCTCCGAGCCTGCCTGTCCCCATTCTAATCTGTTTGCCTGACCCATCTTCGGACTCCTGCCGGATATCTGCCTGCTTATGTACTGTACCTTGAACTGTGACCCGACTCCATCCTGGATTCATAGTTGGCACCTCACCTGATCTCTGATCTCCTAGCTCTGACAACCAACCACATCACCGATATCGGCTTTGGCTTCACCCTCTGGATTATCCTGCCTACCCTCATCTGCTTGGTTTTCATCCCCTGCCTGTCCTCCGACTACCAATACAATCAGTATCTGGTATTCTCTGGGCGGTGCCCGCTGCATCGCCTTTGCAGCCGGCCTGCTGGAACCAACCTCATCCGCTGGACTCGGACTGAACTATAAGACCAGGTTAGTGACTCACATATTCATTATCATCTACCTCCAAAAAGATGAAAGATGTGATCACTAATCCCCCTGTAGAGGTTCCTGCTGTAGACGCTGATGCTGCTCACTACGATTCAGTTTTTGAAAAGAATTTGAGAAATGTAATTGTTTGTCTGCCTTGAATTGTCTTCTGTTCTGGGCCTGACACTTGTCACCACAGTGACAGCGGTGTTTGTTTGTTACAAATCCTCAACACCATTTAAAAAATCCACAGAACTGCAGGTTTAAGAGAAGGCAATAAGTGAGCTGGTATCACATTTTGAATGTTAAACTATATCTATTCATTTATTTTCGGTTGTCCAGGATAACTGGACGTATATATGGTAATCGTATTTACTGCTTCTTCATTTAATAAATGTTTCATTTCTTATGCGTTTTAGGTTGTTTCTTTATGACAAAACTGGTTTCTATGTCATCATGTGAAGAAACCATTTACACAGAGGTACAGAAAAATGTAAATATCAAATGGCATGTAATTATACAGTTCGCTTTAGCAGTATATTCAGGGATTCACACCTTCATGCGCACACACTAAAGGTGTAGCCACAGCTGCTCTGGAGCTCACTGACAGAAGTGAGGCTGCTGTACAAAGGCCAACATCAGTAGGCAATGTTCAATGACACAACGACACTGAAACCAGGATCCAGGGCTGTCATGATCTTGGTGCTGATGACTGGCTTGATAACTCATTTCATTCACCAACCTAGCACCACTGAGTTTTCCCATTACCGCTCATCTGTTCCACGTGCTCCAGTCTCAATTTAACCTGCCTGCTTCCAGTCATCAGTGCCAGATTATTTCAGCCCTTGGTAAGAGTCTTCTAGCAAATCTTAGTGTTTCTGATTGCCTGATCCTGACCCATTCTGCTTTTGCACCTTTTCTGCCTGTTCCCATTCTGGATTGTTTGCCTGACCTGTCTTCGTACTCCTGTCGGATTCTGCCTGATTAAAAAAACCTGGAACTGATTCCTGACTCTGTCAGTACCTCTTCGGATCTCTGATCTTCTGGCTCGGACTCTTGTGCACTTTTGTGCACATCCTCGAAACCTCTTGCTTTGCCCTCTGGATTATCCTGCCTTCCTTTGTCTGTTTGGATCTTATCTCCTGCCTATTCTCCGGCACCTGGAACTTCCGCTGCATTTTGTTGGCAGCCGACCTGTTGGAATCAACCTGGTCGTCTGGGTACAGACTGAACTTTAAGACCAGGTTAGTGACTCAGAGGTTCATAATCATCCTCCGCTAGACAGAGGGGGTTACTAACCTGTGTTCTCTTCCTGCAGTGGATCCTGCCTTAGATACCCTCACTGTTCACTGCAGATCCATTACTTAAAAAAAACAAAAAAAAGTTTTTGAGATATCAAACCGTTTGTCTGCTATGAAAACTGGGTCTTCTGTTCTTAGCCTTGACAGGGGCTTGAACCGACAACCTTTTTGGCTACCAGGCAAACTCCTGCCTCTCTATATGAAGTCATAAGATTTAACAGTTCCTGGATTTGTAGAATAAAGCCACAAAATATGTGAAGTTGGTAAAGGTTAACCATAATAGCTGATACTGGACCTTACCAAATTTTACTGTTTTACCAGATTTAACTTTTTGTTATTAAAACTGAGTTTTTGTTTCCCAAGGATTTTCTGAAACACATCATTCTACTTTTGAGTTCTACATGTCGATGCTAAATACCAACCACATATTTTCATTTATGAAAAGTTTTATAAAACTTCATTTCATTTATGAGCAACTTTGGGCTCAGTCTGTAGGTCTGTGGCTGCAGCATCATAAAATATAAATAAAAAGGTTCAGTGGGACTCAGTTACTTGAAGGGGATTATGTTAGACTTAAAAACTGGGATTTCAGTGTAGTCATTTCCAAGCAGACGTCTGTTTATTTAAAGAAAAGTACTTCAGAGTTGATAGGCAGAACTAGCAGCTCTGGGGTTTTTTTTAACAGTGTGTGTGGGTCTTGTGTTTACTGTTCAGAGCTAGTTGAGTATATTTCCATCCAACGTGAATGCCGGGATTCTTCTCAAGGCCATATTGCAAGTACCCAGAGCAGGGGATAGAGAACTGAGGGTGTATTGTCTCATTCAGGAAAAAATAGTGACTGGATCTCAGTTTATATCACAGCAGAATTTTGAAAGAGGTAACCCACCCCCAGGTATTTCTACATAAACTTGGAACTCATATGTTCTTCTCACATCATAATTACAGTTCCGATTCCACCTCCAAGCTGCAGACAAGTGTACAGCACACAGGGCAAACCGATGTTTTACACTTGATTTTGGTTGGAAAAAAAAAAAAGCTTAATAAACCTGATTATTCTGGTTGAAAAGGATTGACAGAGTGGGGGGCGGCTTCTTTTTTTTTACTGAATTGTGCATTTTCCAGTTTAATATTTTAGATTAATAATTTGTGCACATGCTTATTTAATGGTTTAATTTTTATTTTATTTTATTTTATGTATTTTTCTATATATTTTGTCCTGCATATATCTGGTGGATCACTTCTACACTAGTTGTAAAAAAAAAACATCTAGCGACCCTCCATCTGGGTGTCTCACAACCCCCCAGAAGGTCCCAACCCCTACTTTGAGAACCCTGCTCTAGATCAGGGTTACTGTGTATTTTCCTCTTTGGTTTGTAGTTTATTGTGTCTACTTTAGTTTCCTTTCTCAATGAACCACCTTATCTCTCTCTATCTGTTTTTGTTCACCTGCATCCAATGCCATTCGACGCACAATCAGGCTGAAAGGCGGCCCGATCGGAAAATTCTTACACTACTGGAAAGTCGCCCCCAAAGGGCAAAAAGTAGTACAGTGTAAGCGCAGCTGAAAGTAGCCTTTCCTCTGTATATAAGCTCTCTTGTTGTTATGGTTCTTTATTGGTTTCTTATGTTCTGTGCTCCTCTAACCCCCTGTATGTTTTTCTAATTGCTTTATTATAACAGAACTATATTTTTTGTCAGTTTCTGCATTTGGTTTCTAACATCAAACATAAGATTTAGGCTAAAGGATGAGACTGGTGTTCCATGAATAACTAAAGAAAATGCCCATTTGCAATTCCAGAGCTGCATCTCAGCAGCTTGTGTTTCCACTTGTTCCTAATCTCTCCCCACTCTCTGGATCTCTGTGCCTCCTCTCAGGGCCCCTCCTTTGATTCAGCCTGCTCCAGGAAAACACTCACCTACCTGTCTGCTACTCTGCTCCCTAAAATGGACAGATAGGAATGTATCTGAATTAACTTCTGGCACACAGAGTTCTCTGAAACTTTACAACGAGCAACATCTCTCAGTTCACATTCTTTCCTCTCTGTATTTCAGACGACATAATGATCTGCTCTCCTTCGTCTCAGTCCAAACAAACATAGGAGATTAGTTAAATTTGGGGACGCTTCCTGCTCTGAGTTAAAAAAAACATATTAATAATTATTCAGAAAAAAAATTAAGGAACTGGAAAGCTTGTTTTAATATATTTACTCATATTTCGATAGTAAAAATCTAAGGAAAAGGCAAAAATGTGCCTCTCCTCACTGCTTGTAGAATTTCTTAAGAGTAGGCTTTAATGAAAAAGTAATGGAGTACTCATGCATTCATGTTTTCTTCCTTCCTCCTTTATCTTATGTAAAACTCTTCTGTTCCTTTGCTCCCTTTTCGTTTCTTTTCTATCAGTCCTCCATCTTTACTCTAATATCAACCACAAAACAGGCTTAAATCTGACATAACTGGACTTTTTCTTAACTTTTCTAAATACATTTTAACATCAATCCAGGAGTCTTTGTCAGTTCTAGAGTAATCGTAAATATCCTCCAACAACAGATCGCAACAGATTGTTAGGATCTTAAAAATATAATTTCCAGGCTGAAGAAAAACCCTCTTTGATTGAGTATTTACTGAGTCAGTTTGAACTTTTTGTCCCGGCTTGGAAACCGCTGAACCATTAGCAAATAAAAGGTCCCTCTGGTCAAACTGGTCCCTTCTGAAAAGGAAAACTCTTACAACATTTTTTAAAGAGTGCAATGACGATTCATACAGGAGGTCTAAGAAGAAGTCAGAACATTTAAAGTTCTGTAGAACTCAGCAGTTTAAGGTGAAATCAGTGTTTATGATTTAACAATAAGAAACAGACATTTAACATAAAATAATCCCTTCTAAATCCCTGTTAAACAAATAACATGAATTATATTAAAAAGATTTTTGTTTCAGATAAAAGCAACCTATTGTGAAGGTTCCTCCAACTATTTCAATGTTAGTATTTTAATGTTTCTTTTACACTGAATATGTTTAATGGCACTTTTTTTTTTTTTGGGTTTTTTCCTATTGGGGTTGCACCCTTTTGTTGACCCCCTTCTTTTTCGTTGGTTCCTTACTTTTTTTTTTTTTTGCAGAGGTTGAAGGAACTAGCTGTGGGAGCGAATATGATGAAATACCAGGAAGTGGAGGAATTTAATTAGCAGCTGAAAGTTGGGGACTTGACTCATGAGACGCTGTCAATCACTCAAACTCCACTGTAGAAAAAGACATTTTGGTTTTAGGATGTCTTAGTTCCATATTTGTGTTGTAGTAGATTTGAATTAGTTGTCTAGGTTTATTTATTGTTTACCTTGAGTTTTTTCCCTCTCCTCCTTGTTGTTTGTAGGCTAGCCTATGTGTGTAAATGTGCCTGTATTTATTAGGAGAGGTCAGTTCTGGCTTATTATCCTTGGTTAGATGTATCTCAGTTGATATCTTCTTTTAGGCCCATTTTTCTGAATTTTGTACCTTTTTGAAAATAAATGGATGATATTTTTTGTACACCTTTGTCCTTTGCCTGACTGCTTGGTCCCTGACTCTACTGACAGTTAAAAGCTTGAATAGTGAACTCTAACCATCTAGTCCACTGATATGCGTTGGACTGCTTTAGGCTAACCTCGTGGAGGTGTATCCCGCCTCTCACCCGTAGACAGCTGGAGATAGGCACCAGCACCCCTCGCCACCTCGCTTCGGATAAAGCATGCCAGAAAATGAATGGATGGATGGTAGAGATAGAGGTTTACTTCCTCTTCCTCAATAAGTCCCCAAAATATAGCATATTCCTGAGAAATTGTCCTTACCTGGTAACAAAAACATACAAATAATGGAACTTTATTGATCTCACATTGGAGAAATTTACCTCTATATTTAACCCATTGCCAAGAGGATGGGTTAAATACATGCCATCATGGGGCAGTGAGGGAGCAATCCAGGGGTTAAGGGCTTTGCTCAGAGACCCACAGTGGCAGTCTGTGGGAGTGGGTTTCAAACTCACAACCTCAGGATTCCAAGCTCTAAGCCCTTACCACTAGACCACGACATCCTTTGGCCACACACACCGCCTCACTTTACCATCCTAGAGAACGCTGAGTGAACTGTGGACTTGATATCAACTGGTAGACCTTTTTAAATTATATTTATTAATCTATTATGTGATACTCGATTTTGAAAATATATTAAACAGATATAGCGCCATCAGTAGTGCAAAACTATCAAAAAGCCAGATTGTCACGATTGATGCAGCTGCTTAATGGAGCCCAACCCTCCTGATTTGATTCACAGTAAATTTATTTATATGATTTTTATTTATTAATGTGATAGGGTGAACCAGGAAGTAGGAAGTTGGGGCAAATCTGGGCCTTTCATTCAGTTACTCCACCTGGGTGTAGAGGGCAACTGGCAGCCATTACACTTGAGCTTTTAAGCCAAATCTGGGTTTGGTGCACAGACAAGAAGGTAAATAGATACAATATGTTTGTCACAAAAGCAGTGCAGCCAATACTGACCACATCCTCTTAGGTCCAAGCCACAGTACCAGTCATCAGTCCTGGGAAAGTGTGTGTCCCACCTTACTTGATGAAAGGTCCTATCACCTGCTGGCCTTTTATATAATTAAGATAGTAATTTTAATAATAAAATGATTGTCATACTAAATGTAAAATATTTGTATCTTTTAGTGATGATTTGGATGCTGCTGAGCCGCCATCCACTGTTTTTTCCCTTGGTTAAAGTTCAGGCTGTACATTAGTTGTTTGGGTCTGTATAGACTTTTTGGACTGTGTCAAATTGGATTGACTTAGGGGCACCTTTGCATGTTTTGTTTGGTTTTTATTTGGGCTTTGTTTGGCCGTGTCATATTGGTTTTATTGGTGTTTCCCAACTGTATATTAATTATTGCTATTTGCACAACCCCAATTCAGCCAACTGTATACTTGTCCTATTTTAAATACAGCCTTTCAATGAACTGTTTTGCCACATATTATATTTTTATATAAGATTTTAGAACAACTAATAATGATGCTTTTATATTTCTGCAAATAAACATACAAATATTTTACCACTAATTAGGTCTCTTTACACTGTATTTTACACTTGGTCACATTAACAAATTAAGCAAAAACAAATAGAAAAAAAACACAACTAAAAATACGGCAACAGGATGCAGTTATCATTTAGAAACTCTTTGCATGACTATGCACCTTAATTTGGGACCTTTCTGAATTTCTGGTTGCACATCCAAAAACGAGTTGATGGTACGAACCATATGGCGGATCAGGTAGTCCCCACAGAGATGCAGGCCCAGCTGACAGTGTACCTCCTGTGGCAGCATGGGGAGTAAAACCTTCCACAAGAGCTGCTGGTCATCTTCTACACCACCTTCATTTGGTCTGTTCTGTGCTCATCCATCACTCTCTGGTTTGACTCATCTACAAATCAGGACAGGTCCAATCTAAAACATTCAGTTCTGGAAGCATCTTTCCTGCACAGTCTGTAGAGGTTTAGGACCAAAAACAGAGCAGCTTTCATCTCTGCCGGCTCCACACATCCTGGCCAGGTTGGCGCTACCGAGCGCTAATGGCTAAAACGAACCGGCACAGAAAGTTTCTTCTCCCAGGCCGTGTCTCTGGAGAAAACAATCAACACATCACAGAGCAGTCAGACTCTCTGATGGAGCAATTAGAAAGCCTTTTGCCTTATAAAACCTTACCTCTCCTCTTTCATGGATCAAAAAAGAAATACAAACAATAAAACACATATAAGCTGCTATTATCATAGTTTTCAAATCTGTCCCTTTTATTCTTTTTTTTATTCTTTGTTTTTTGTTTGAATTGTTATTTATTATTTGAAATACCGGTATTAAAAAACCCTTTTTTTCCCCTTTAGAGCGGATTCTGATTCAGAATCTACTAGAATCCCTGACTGTGTTCATTCTTTAGAAATTACAGGGAAGTCACATTTAAATAGTTTAAATCTGACTATTACAAAACTAGAATTTGATGTTTGTGTAGAACTACGTGACATCTGTGTTTTATTTCTGCGCCACCCTGCATGCTGTGGAGCATCCACTTTGTATGCATGATTCTGCTGACAGTGCAGCAGTCAGAATTGTGGTTTATTGTGATGAAGATAAGACATGTTTTAAAGAGCTCCAGATCCCTTATGCTGGGTTCTTGAGTTTGGCCACAAACAAGTGGGTTTTTAATTTGTGAAACAGCAGGAAAAGACGGAGACAAAGACAACATCTTACAGTGGAAGAGATGGAAACTATTGGATTGGATGTAAAGCCTGTCATCCATCTGGAAAAATATCTCTCACTGTACAGCCTGAATACAACATCCATATTTAGATATTGTTTCCTGATAATGAAAAGTATTTTTCTGTTATTGTATTCCTTAATGAACCCTTGCAAAGAATTTCCACACTGTGTTTCATTACAACCATAAAACCTTAATTTATTCTCCTGTGGTTTCATTTGATAGTCCATCCAAAAGATCTTAATTGTTGTGCATCCACAGAAAAATGATGCATAATTTTCTGTTTCCTTGTTAAAAATCTGAAATGTGTGGTGTATGTTTTTATACAGCCCTGCTTGGTCAATACTGCCCCACTAGATGAGACTCCTACTGCAAAATCGCTTCGCCTACAGGGAAACAGAAGCCAGTATAAGTTAAGCTCCGACAAATTCAGCGTAGATTTTAGTGTAACATAACAAAGCAAAGCAGGCTTTTTTCTTCCATTTTTATTTAATTTTTTTGTGCAATGACAGGAGACAAATTCTATTTCCAAATTGCGACAGTAAAGTGAATTCAAGGCAGCAATGTGCACATCGACACCAAACCCTTTGTTTTTCACAGAAAAGAGGAGGAGTAATAATGGACGCAGTCATGTTGGCCATAAATAAAGATTTTTCTGTTGTGGTTGTCACTCATTTGCACATATGCAACCAGATATTCATCTAGGTTTCCATAAATTATGTAATTACAGAAGTTCAAGTCTTATTTATATCCTTAAATCATCAAATCATGCTGAAATACATGGTATAAACATAGGGATTAATGTCGATTTGTCTAGTTTGAGAGAACTGGATGATGCTCTTTTAAGCCTTACCATTTTACCAGAGAGGCTCAACAAAGCATTCTGCAACTTTAAAGGTTTAATATAATTATGATTTTCTTTTCCATTAATGGCCCTAAAATTGCCTGACATGCTGGAGAGAGAGTGAAACGGGTTGTTTTCTCAGGATGTGCGTGTTGTTGACACAAGCAACTGTTTTTAAAGCTGGATCACAAAAGATCTGCCACAAGCACACCTCAAACATCATCACAGACTCAACACAAAAGTTAGAAAACAAAACTGTTTTCTAGAACAACAAAAGGAGCCAATTAAAGTCTGATCACAAGCAGATAATAAATATTGGGGCAGCTTTTGAAAAATATAGGAGGAGCGGATGTCTGCCCTGAAGGAAAATGGAAATCAAACATTTGTGGTAAAAATGACGAGACATAATATGTGTAAAGCAAAATAATTACTGGGTTCTGTAACTACACAACTCTGGTGTCAACAGAGGGGTCAAAGGTCTGCAAAAATTGGAGCTTTTGCTCCTTTTAAACCTAGTTTTTGACTTCCATTTAGAGGATCCTGGATTTAATCCCCCCCTCCCTGTAGCTCCAAGTTAGCATCAGGTTAGCAGGATCTCATATAAAGTGTTTTATATTAGTCTTTTAAAGCATTAGAAGTTTAATATTAATGAGACTTAGACAACTTTTATTGTCATTTTGTGAATGTATACAAAATTACATTTCGTTTTGTAAAGCTCTCATGACATTTCCATTTCTTAATGTGCAGCAGTGATCAAATGTAAACAGTGTGGGAGAAAAAAAATGGTGCAAAAAAACACATTGATATGGAAGTTCAGAGCATTAAATATATATGGTGCAATTATGCAGGGTTTTGGTTTGGTGTTATCAGTGTGATGCCGAGTTTGTGACATGATTTAGAGTTTTTTCAACGGCTCAGCTGTCTGATGGCGGTGGGGAAGAATCTGTTGCAGAATCTACTGGACCTGCATCAAATACTGTGAAGCCTCTTCCCAGAGGGCAGCAGGGAGAAAATCCATGGTGGGGGGTGTGAGGGGTCATTGATGACGTTACGGGCTCGGGACACGCAGAGGTGGGATGAAATATCTTTAATGGCGGGAAGAGGAGCCCAGATGATCCTCTCTGCTGTTCTCACCACTCTCCTTACCTTCTTCCTCTATGGTGCTTCTGTAGAAGGTGGTGAGGATGGGTGGGGGCAGGTGGGTTCTCCTCATCCTCTGCAGGAAGAACAAGCGCCTTTCTGCCCTTTTGACCAGTGAGGTGGTGTTAACTGTCCAGGTGAGGTTGTCTGTGATGTGCACCCCCAGGAATTTGGTACTGTTGTCCACCTCTTTCGCTTATCTGTAGATGAACAGTGGAGCGTAGTTAGGCCGGTTCTTCCTGTAGTCCAAGATAATCTCCTTTGTCTTCTCCACGTTCAGGATCAGGCTGTAGTCTCTGCACCAGTCCACCAGCTGCTCCACCTCCTCTCTGTAGTCCTGGTCGTTGTCGTCTCTGATGAGGCCCACCACCATGGTGTCGTCTGCAAACTTCACAATGTGATTGGTGGTGAACCTGGGGACGCAGTGCAATGTATGAGTCATCTAGACTGTGATGCAAGTCGTAGAATCTACATTAGGTCCAAGATTTCCTGGTGTGAAAAAAATAGAAATGAGCTCAATCTTCAACATAGTCACCTTTCACTGTATAAACTAAATATTTGTGTGGGAGCAGAAGGCTGCGTCACTTCAGTGTAACACCTTAAATAAAAAACAGAAGTTTTTTTTTTTTAGACTGAATATAAACTCAGCTAAACTCTGGTTTGTTTCAACTTGGCTGTAATTTTTTTTCTAAAAAAGGCACCAAGAGCTTGTAAAATAAGTATCTATGACAAGTAGCTTCAGTTGTAACTGAGACTGCAAACTAGAAACCCTGTGCCAAAGCATATTTGTGTGAAACGGGCGAGAGACGCAAGGCAGAAAGAAGAATCTAAATTAACAACAGTTGCTGCTTTTCTCTGACTCTCGATGTGTTTATCCCACTGCTGCAGATCTTTGGAAAAAAGTGGAACAAGCGATTCTAAAACCTATGAGCCCACAGTATAATGGCTAAAACCTCATTCAGGTCTGTTGCCCAATCTGTGGAAAGTCTGAAGTTGTAATCTTATTCTGCATCATATTCATCGATTCCAAAAGTCAGAGTCTTTGATCAACCAAAATTTAATCTTGAGATTCATCACAGAAAGGAGAGGAGCATAGGCATAGTTCAGATCCATACATAGAAACTCAGTCTGTGACACAAAAAACTTCAATTTTAGTTATTTCATTTTTTTCAAAATAAGTGCATTTTTTATTGAATAGAGCAGCATTTTTCCAACAGAATAAGAAAATTCAAATGTAATTCCCCTGTGGTGCAAGTGTTACAGCAGCCTTGCTTCTGTCAGTTAGCCCCAGGGCAGCTCTGGGTACAATGTAGTTCGCCACCATCAGTGTGAGAGTGTCATGATTTTATTCAAAGATCTGACCCACATGCAGAAAACCAAACAGATAGACCAGGGGAAGGTTTAACAAATTTATTGAGAACTGGTAGAGATGGGTCCAGTGCTGCTCTGAACACTGGTGAACCGGGAGTGAAAAAGGAAGGCGAAGTTCCTGTGGTTAGTTCAGGCTCAGTGGGAAATTTGAGCTTCGATTTGCAAAAGGGAATAAAGGCAAAAGGACTCACTTTTCCAGAAAAGGTGTCTTTCTCTGAATCCAGTCGGTGTGGGTTGTTCCAGTAATAGACTTGCTTGTTGGAGGGCGGACGGGGTTTACCCAGGTTGAGGTGTTTCCTTGAGGAACGGAGGAGCTGACTGCCACTTAGATTTCCAATGGTACTTGAACTGTTTCTTGTGGAAGTGAATCCCTTGCTCAGTGTGAAGCTCAAACAATCCCTTGGGGGAAAGTAGATTCAAACCCCCAGTTTGAATCCCCAGCTCAGTTTGAAGCTCAGATGATCCTTCCAGGGAGAGAAGGTCCAAAACATCCAGTTTGCAGGATGACTTCCTGCTGAGAGGCAAAGACATAAAACAAAAAGGTTAAGACTAAGGTTGACAAAAACTCAGTTGACTCAGCAAAACTCAGCTTGGCTAGAGTACCCAAAACTGGCAAACCCTGTGGCGTAGAGGTAGTGGCAGTCAGCAGCTTAAGAGTCCTCAGGTAATGAGGCAACCATCCGCAGGTGTGTGAGAGGACCAACGAGAACCAGGCGCCACCTGGTGGTGGAGGTAAAACAAACAAAAACACAACCCACACAGACTGGATTCCTAACAGTGAGTGAATGGGTGAGTTACTGAAAGTAGTGTAAAGCTCTTTGGTCAAGTCCTCTGACTTGAAAAAGCATTATATAAGTGCAGGTCATTTGAAAAAAAGAAGAATAACAAATGTGTAACATATTGAACCTGCAGGGGAAGAATATCAAAGCTTCTCTGTATGTCACCATCAGCTGTAGTTGTAGCTGAATTTCTTGATATTCAAGCTGTAAATTAGGAGTAATAGTGTCTTTTCAAGAGAAAAGAACAGTTTTGTGTACCGGTTATGGTTATATAGATGGGGACTACAAGCAGTAGTCGAGTTGAAAAATAAAAAAAGAAAGGGGAAGGATGGATTTTCCTTTTTTGTCTTCTTTTTTTTTTTCGGAAGCATACATAGCATAATTAATATAGTATATTAACCTAAAGCTATACGCATGGTCGGGTTGTTTCATGCTGGTCATTGACCTTGCCCCAGGCACCTTACAGTAGAACTGCAGTCAGTCCCTGGACTGGCATGGCTATCACTGTCCCTACATAGTTAGGGACTAATTTCCACTGGGATGAGCTTCATAGCCATAGTAAGACACTTCTTTGATTTTACTTTGGAGAATCTTTTGGTCCACACCACTTTTGCCTCTGTTATCAGCTGCACCCCCAAACACAATAGATCACTAAATTATTTTTTTTGCAAAAACCAATTTGTACAATTAGACGATGCAGAGTAAATAGACCCAGTACCTTAACTTTCGGATTTTTCCAAAGACATCAAACTTCTTCCGATCCACCAGAGGATGGAAGGTGAGGCTAATAGAGAGGTTTTTCTTCCTTTAATGTTTTTCCTTCCTTTAACTTAATTAATTGTAGTATAAGTGAGTGAATCAGAGGGAAACTTTGTGTTTTCTTCATTAATATTGAGGGTGAAAAACAACCTATTTACTAAAAAAAAAACAGTGATTTTCATGCACATAATGTCACCGACCACCATTTCTCTTCTGTTGGGTGTGGATTTTGAATCAGTGTTCTTCTCTTGCACTAGGGGAACAGAAAGGCCGTGTCCTGGGTAGGGTTGGGCCCCTCATAATGTTTCTCACATTTTTCTGAACATTCTGTGAATTTTTCAGAAGCCTCTACAGGAAGCTTGGCCTATTTGAGTTCACCCAAGCAGAAAAGTCTCAGATGGGCTTTTTACAATATGTATACTGTTGAAAGATCATAAGAGCTCCTTTGTTTTGTTGAATTTTAAGAGCTTAGGCCTGGAAACTCTCTCCACAGGGTTACTGTTGATGGAAAGGAGGACCGTTCTCAGTTGACCAAACATTACATTCTTCTTTATGCTTGATCTGTAAACTTCCCAGCAGGTTTTGATCAGTGGGTAGGGAAGCAGCTGTAAGTGAAGGAGACTCTCTGGAGCACCTGGTGCTGGGAGAGTTTACAACCTGAGATTAGAGTGCAGGTCTTTCTAGGAAATTATATCTGTATGCGCCTCTGCTGTCTGCATCTTCGGCTGCTTTAAGATGTGAGAAAAAAACTCAGTCACTGCTAACTGTGGGGCTCCCTCTTTCTAGGTTTTTTTTATTACTTTGACGCTTTGCTGCATGCAACAGTTGTCTCCTCAGAGTTCTAGCATTCCATCATTTGCCTTTTCCCTTTTCCTTTAATTCTTTCTTTTTGTGGGAGCCTGTCAGTGGGAGCTACCTGTTACTTAAAGCATAAACAATTAAATCAAAAACTGGTGATCAATCAATCTATTGAAATAATCAAGTATATTGGTAAATGGTTGGCTGTTAAAGTAAACAGACTGCTAAAAGAACAACTGTCCTTTTGCTGAAATTAAGCCAAACTGTTAAAAATAGAAATATTTAGCATTTAAGGTATTTTTAAAAAAAGCTTTTCGTAAATCTATTTTAACCAGAAGTGGTGGTGTTTTAGCTTCATCTGGTTTAAATTATGTTGAGAAATCTCCTAATAAGCACCTTTTGCTATCTGATTGTTAATCGATCGAACAAAATAGTAATCAACGGATTAACAAAATAATAATTACTGTAGGCTTGGTGCGACATTATAAACATCTGTCATTTCAATCTGAAAAAAAAAAAAAATCACATTTTCTGTCAGGGTTTGGTTTTAAGGTTTTTGTGAGGACCCAAAAGCAGAAGCTGAGAGGCAGGGGTGAGATCTTTGAAGGTATAATAAAGGATGACAGGCAGCCAAACAGAAATCCAAAAAAATCCAACTTAAAAATGTTAATCAAAACAGGAATCCAAAAAACCAACATTAAAATTAAACACAAACCAGAACCATGGAGACATCAGGGGAAATCAATCATGAGGAGCCAGGGTTTGATGAAGTAAGACGAGGAACCAGCACTGAGGGACTGAACAGGAAGTGTATTTATGGCTGACTGAACAAAGGCAGGACTAACGAGCTGATAAGGAGCAGGTGTGAGTAGAGCAGACGAGGAAGTCAAGGGAAAAGGAAACACAAGGGGGTAACAGAAAACAGACAAAGAAAGACCTAAGAAACTAAAATAAATCCAGAACACACCAATAAAGCTAGAAAACAAAGAAAACATGGATAAACATGAAACTGTAAACTTACAGAAAACCAACAGAACCAGGATCGTTACAATTTCTTAGAAATTTTTTTTGATACAATTACTTGGTCTTGGTAACTTTGATAGATATGCATGAACAGGAGCAAAGGAGTAAAGTACCACTTTCCTGCATCCCTGCTGTCAGAGTTTAAGCATCTTCAGTAAAATTTTTAGTATAGACAAAGAGATTAGTGTTCTGATTAGTTCTAAACTAAAATTGGAGATTCTTTAATCAGAAGGGGAATAATTAGTGGAATCCATAAAGCTGAAGGCTTACACTGTACGGTTTTTTGCCCTTTTCAGACCGACTTTCCAGTCGTGCAAGAATTTTTCGATCGAGCCGACTTTCTGCCTGATTGTGCTTCATGCGTTGTGTAGTGTACGGGGGGTAACGAGGAGCGATCAGCCTCTCATGACAACCTCCCGATCAGGACTAGTGAGGTCAGGAGAAAATCAAACATGTTTGAGATTCAGTCAGCCATCATTGGCAAATTGCTCAGTGAGCAAAAAAGAATTCTTCTTCTTCTTCCTCTCAGATGTAAACACAGAAGCATGGCGAAGGTGCCAATGAAATAGAGTTCTTTCTGTAGAATTGACAGACCGTAGTAGCCAGGTTTGCTCAGCCACTTCTTTGCCCAAATACATTGTCGCCTTTTCTTTTTAGGGCTTTCAGCACAAAATTGCACAAGGCAGCACGTTTCACTCTAGTGAGCTTCATACTCCTCTTCTACTCAGAGTAGCTCCATCTCACTGCGGAACTGAGTCTGACGTAGTTTTTAGATGTACTGTGTGAGCAGGTAGATTGCATCAGAGCTTCGGGTGGCACAGTGTTAGAACTAGTGTTGCGCCGATGCCATTTTTTGGCCCCGATACCCGATACCTGGCTGTGCAGTATCGGCCAATACCAATACCATAATAATGTAAAATAATTGCCATCATGGTTTTGTCGAGCTGCAGCCCACCTTTGTGAAGCAGGAAAAAATCTAATACTAAGTGAATCCAGTAGAACTTTTTATTGCCTACCAGGAGTGGGTGACAATAGTTGAATAAACTTATGGCTCTCAAAATGGTATCACTGCCCTATTTGTTGGTACTCGCCGATACCGATACCACCATTTTAGGGCAGTATCGGGGCCCCGTCCGATACTGGTATTGGTGCAACACTAGTTAGAACATACATCGTTAACTTTGAACTTTTAATCCCTGCGGTTTAGGCGTGCAGGTGGGGCAGTGGTTAGCGAGCACAACTGATGTACAGAGGCCTTAGTCCTCGTCATGGCCGACCCGGGTTAAAATCTGACCCGTTGTCCTTTGCCGCATGTCTCTGCCCCTCTCTCATATCCCATTTCCTGTCAGCTTGCTGTCGAAAAAACGAGCCACTAGTGCTGTAAAACTCAAACAAAAAACAAACTTGCAGTTTAATTTAACAGTGTGAGCCATAGCTGCGTGCAACAATTGAAAAAAAAATCACACAATGTATGCCCGGCTTAAATCAAGCCTTTATGTCGGAGTGGCAAAATTAAAATGTCAGCGTGCAGCATCTTTTGAGGGAGGGAAAATGAAAGATTTGGGAGAAGGTGCTCTGTTGAGATGGGACAGAAAGTTAACTTTTCTTTCCTACATACTAAAAGAATTGTGTAACTTTAAACACACCGTAGAAACCATAGTGATGGCAGTGTCATGCTGTGGGAATGGAACTATGGATGGAACTAAATACTGGTTAATACTAGAAGCTCATCTGTTACAGGCTGAGAAAGATTTTATAAAGATGATTTTGATCCTTCTTAATTTCTATAAATTCATGGCAGGTGCCAAAATTAGCCCGACTTTCTATCACCATGATTCCTACCATCAGGGATTCACCTGCAGACAGTTGGGGGCGTGTTTATAACTCCAGTCTAAAACAGACCGTACCAAGCGTGGGAGGGGGCCCATCATGCAACAGTGCTTTTCTATAACCTTAACAAGATTACAGCTTTAGGGGAGCAGCGTTTTAATGATGCTCTCTAATTTGTCACAAAAGAGCTGTTTATACTAGTAAATTTTCAAAAACAGACTGTTGTGATGGCTCACTGATGTTTTTGCTTCACATTCGTAGTTTTCTAATTGGTTCTTACCTGTTTCCTCCGACTCTGTTAGTCTTACCTTTGAAATTTGGCTCTAACTGCTCCTTTCCAGACTGATATGGCATTTACACAACATAAATTAGTCTGACTGGCCACTTGTTTAACTTTTTACCTTTTGTGTAAGAGACCGTGAAATGATGGTGAATTAACCATAGTTTAGTGCTGCAGGTGCTAACGTTACATCCACATTAATGCACCTACACAAGTCTCATTCTTGGGTGTTTTCTCAAAAGTGAGGGGGTATTGAAAGCCATTCAAATGAGCTCTATTTGAAAAAAAAAATAAATAAAAAAAAAAAACACACAATTTATGAATTTTAAGACAATTTTGGAAGAATGTTATATGTAAAATACCAACTTTCTCCTTTAAAGAAAGAAAGTGCTGTATGGGTAGATCAGATCTTAAAGTTAAAGTTTTTAAAAAGAAAATAGACAATTAAAATTAACAAAAAATTAAAAAACAATACAAGGCAAAGTGAAAGCAAATGCTGGCTGTGCTCTCTCTAACTGAAAGACAGTATTAAGAGATGAGTTCTTAAAAGAGACTTAGATTTAAAGATCCAGTGGAGCCAACAGAAACAGCCGAGCTGTTCCAAAGAGTTGGACCAGGACTCCCCTAGTTTCCTGAAACAACAAAGAGCTTTTGGTAAAGAGATCTTTAAGATTTCCTGGGAATATGTGGCTGTTTTTAGAGAAAGAGATGTCAGACCCTTATATATGAAAGCTAATAAAATCTTAGGCAGTCGGTTGGAGAGTGATGAGTTTATTTAATCTTGTCTATGTTAACAGAGAGCCAGTAGAATGTTTAACAGTGAAGAACAGACCAATAAATCCCTTGCAGAGGGACCTGCAGCAGTCCAGGAGTAATTAACGAAAGCATAAGTAACCCTCTAAACAGCATTCTGAAGATCATTTTTAACTTTACTAAGTCTCAGATTATAAAAACTAGACTGAACTGATGATACGGCGAAAAAAAAAAAAAAACAGGAACTTGTGGATTATGGCACAAATGCAGCAGGACATCAAACTGCACAGGATGAAACATAAGAATCCAACAGCAAACAAAGGAAACCAAGAGACTTGGATACACAGGTTACACAGAATTAAAATGAAATTAAAAGCATGACCAAATATGGAGCATTCATAACTATTAGGATTAATCTTTATCAGTCTAGAAAAGGCTCAGTAAACCCTAAGATTACCTGCATTGCCAGGTTTAATAGATGTGTATACTTACCCATAAATTATATAATTTTTCTTACCCATAGTATAATGCTATAAGGCAGGGGTCTTCAACGTTTTCCAGGCCAAGAGCCCCCAAATTGATGGCGAGATGAAGCGGGGACCCCCTAATTATATATATTGTATGAAAAGCTGTTCCCATAGTCACTCTAATAAAGATAAAGTCGTGTAACGAAAGTAATTTCACCCTGGGATTATTAAAGTACTTCTGACTCTGGTTCTTTGTTGAT
>NW_015150643.1:240067-241403 GCF_000732505.1 Cyprinodon variegatus | reverse complement strand
CTGTGTGTCGCTGAATGTGAGCATTGATGACTGAAAGACATCTTCTGCCTCCATTTATCTGTTTACTACAGTGTGTTGAATTCATGTTAATGTGGATTTAAAGACATTTCAATTAGGGGAAAAAATAGCAGGGAGGTTTATAAAGGAAAAAGTCTAATCAACCAAAACTTTTTGCGACCCCCATGCAATACATCCATGGACCCCCTAGGGGCCGCAGACCCCCTGTTAAAGGCCTCCGCTATAAGGTATAAATTCTAATCTTTTTTTTTTTTTTTCCCTGAAGAGTCATATTAGTTTATGCAGCGGGGATAACATTATTTTTCTTAATTCTTTAAGTCACAGGGTTAGGGGAAGTGGAAAGATACACAACAACCTATATTGATAAGACAGCCTATATTCATCATAAATGATAAAGATAGTCTTCTGATAAGGGGGGACACATGGTGATATCTTCAGGCAAAAGATACAGCTTGAGCCTGAGGTAGATGATCACCCACCTGGGCCCCATTTCACAAAGCAGAGTTAGTGATAACTCATAGTATGCTCTAGGGCAATTTCCTGCATACCCTGGATTTTCTGTTTCAGAATCCTAGGAATCCGTTATCCTGAGTAAAATTATGACGACAAAATACTCTGTGAAAAAACCCTGTCCAGCAGCAGCATAGTTTGGTCTTACCCTGGGTATTTCCTACTTTTCAAATGATATTTGCTCAACCGAGTGTTCGAAAATGGTGTTTTCATTTTCTGGAGGAACCTGTTGAGGATGGAGCACAAATACTGCAAGGAGTGACATCATGATTAGATGTTTCATAAATTCTAAAGGAATATTTGTTATAATTTGCTTTAATAAAGAGGTTAGATTTCAATATTTCAAACATTAAATATTATTCATATGGACCATTTTTATGTTACTATTACATGTACAATGTGAAACAGTGTAAGGATGACCTGCTATACACCAATTTTTCGGTGAGTAAAATCATGAATTACTGCCTGTTATGTTGGACCTAGACATATACAATGAATTATGGTGCACATAATATAAAAATCCAGCAAATGTCAGGGTTGGTTGTGGTTTAGGACCCAAATGCAGAGGCAGAGAGGCTGAGGTGATTTCTTGTGGATTTAATCAAAAAGTAAACAAAGGCAAGGATGCAAAATCCACCTAATAAAGAAAAGCAAATAAGAACTACGGAGACATCTGGGGAAACCAAACACTAGGAGCCAGGGAGAGACGAGGTAGGTGGACAACAGCATGGGAGGACAGCAAAGACAAAGAACCAACAAAGAGTGAGAGCAGAGGGAGAGCATATATAGCTGACAGAGACAAAGGGAG
>NW_015150643.1:231735-237455 GCF_000732505.1 Cyprinodon variegatus | reverse complement strand
TGATTGGCTGCTTAGAAATTAAGTGTTAACGAGCAGTTGGACAGGTGTACCTAATAAAGTGGCCGGTGAGTGTATATCTTAAATCTAAACCTTGACTCTAAATATGGCCTGCAGAGTGTACAGTGGGTAGCACTGCTGCCTTGCAGCAAGAAGGTTCTGGGTCCGATTCCTGGCCCGGGGTCTTTTGGCATGGAGTTTGCATTTTCTCCCCTTGCATGCAGGGGGTTCTCTCCGGGTACTTCGGCCTCCTTTCAGTCCAAAAAACATGAGTGTTAGGTTAATGGGCATCTCTAACTTTGCCTTAGGTGTGAGTGAGTGGATGTTCATTTGTCTCTGTGTTGCCCTGCGACAGATTGGTGACCTGTCCAGGGTGTACCCCGACTGTTGCTGATGAGATGAGGGCTTCTTCATTAGGAGATATTATATTCTGAAAGCAATATATCAGAGTATGGAAGAAAGAGGTAGAACTACTCAAGGTATCTGTTTACTCTGGGTAGGAGGGCAATACTCCCTGTAAAGACGTCCTAGTGGGCAGATAAAACATTGAGGTAAATAGGAAGGATCTTGGCTCATTATGATTTTTTTTTTTTTTTATCAAGGAGGACAGCACGAATCACAGAACTGTAACTGTAACATTTTTCTGCTAACCCTGGATCACTGCAAAAAACAATCAAAATATTAGCTAAGATTTCTTAAAATAGGTGTTTCACCCTCCGTGCAGTTACTTAAGGTTATCTGCCAATGGAATGGGTATCCTTTTCCATTAAAACAAGAAAATTGTACATTATGCACTTTAATTAAGATAATTGAGTGGCTTTTTGTTTATTTTAAAAAGCAATCATCTTGTTCTATCAGCAAATTATGTTATTAACCTGCTCAAAGCAAGGAAAATAGATTTATTTAAGGAAAAACTGACTTGCTTATATCCTAGTTGTATAATGTCGAAGATCAAGTCTTAGCTGAGGGTTGTTTCCTATAAGAAGTGTTATTAACATGTTATTTAAAGTATATATGATATTTCAGGTATAAAGAACTGGAAATAGGACCCAAGGTGTACGCACCTTCAGGGGGGAGCATCAGCACGTTACATACACAGAACAATGAAAATGCATTGCTAGATAAAGAAGTTGTACTGCAAACTAAACAAACTATGACAGAATTTTTTAGAACAGTCGATAGATTAGGAGGTCAAGGAACATAAAAACATTTGCAGCTCTTTGAAGCTGCTGGTTTAGCAGCAGGGCATGACTAATGAAGGGAGATGAAACAAGAAGTTTATACTGGGGGTTAAAGAAAAACAAATCTTATTTTATGAGGCTTTCAGCTGTAACAGTAGGAGAAGGAGGTTTTAAAGAGAACCAATTAAAGAGGCCTGACTATGACTACATGACTACACTGTCACTACTTCTGTATATTTAATAGAAAATATAAAAGTCCTATATTCCAGGACCATTCAGATATACATCTAAAGGCAGCTCTATGTTAGAGGGAGGTCTTTGTATAGTCTGAATATATAACTCTATAGATAAGATCATGGATAGTTTTTCTTAAGACAAGAAACTGAACATGGGACAAAAAACTGTGAGGTCATGTTTGTTTTGGTTTTCTATGGAAGAGTCCAAAAAAGGACAGAAGAAGAAGGAAGGCCTCAATGAGGTCAAATAGGCACTAGTTTAGTAGAAACACCTTTTGGCTCAACATCTGCACTAATCTAACAAAAACAAAGCAGTGTTCCTGGGAAATTCTCCCTATTAAGACCCCACAGCCACATAGAAGGGACAGAAAGAAGTTAGAGGCTGTAGAAAATATTGTTTTTAAAGGAATCAAACTGTTAAAGGATATAAAATTTTTAAAAGTGTCAACTCTGCTCGGTTTTAGATTCTTAAAGTCGTAAATTTGAAAAGCTGCCCTGCTATGTTATACAAACGCCTCCGGGCAATGACTGTTTATAAAACCCAGGGAGCATGACACGCATATTTATAAAAAAAAAATGTCTTTTCGAAAAATGTGATAATTATGCGGCTGTCAGCAAATAATCCTTCTTTCCCTGTGGTTGTGTGTCTGGCAGGTATGCAGAGAATGGATTTTGTAAACAAGCAGCAGCGAATCTGGACTCCTAAGTCCAACTGAGAGAGAGTTGACGTTTTTGTGGATATACAGAGAGAAAAACAGAGTAAATAAACGGACACTGTGGGATTTTCTCCTAAATCCCAAATCTCTGGTTAAATGTTAGACTTTTGGTTGGGCCCATGTCAGTGCTGTCCACCCACTATCTTGTAAAAGGAACTGAGGCCCTTAGAGTGCAAAACAAAGTATTTTCTCCCTCTTATGTCGGGTGTGTTTTGCTTTTTTTTGTCAAACCTTAATGTAAAAGAACATCAAAGAACAGGAAAAATAAACAGGAGAAATAAGCAGAGTAGATAAAAATATAAAGATAGTTTTACCTATGATTTAGTCCCAGGTGTTTAATCACAAATTAATTATGATCAATAGCAGTTCTTTACAAAACCAGAGTTTAGCTTCATTAGCTTAAGTACTGATGAAATCACTTAAAAAGGGCGTCTCTTACAACATGAAGTATGCTAAAGGTGTCGTCATTTGTTGTTTGGTGGAAATGCAGGCACTCAGAAGCAGCACTGTAAGTTCTGAAAACTTGATGAGGCAATTGAGGAAGATGCACACGGAGACATGAAGATAAACTAATTACCCAACCAATAGTGACAGCAAACTATTGACTTAAGCAATGAGAACAACCAGCGAGAATAATAAACAAATGAGGGAATCTACAAAATAACAGAAAGCTCTGGCTGAGAGAGAAATGGTTGAACAGGGGAAAACAAGGAAAAACACAAGGAAAAAAAAACAATAGAACCAACCCAAAAATCAAAAACAATGACTACGGATAGTAAAGACAAAACCAACTAAAAACATTGAGAAATGAAACAGAAATTAAATAGAAAACACCTGGCAAAAAGTGAAAAAAAAAATTTTTTGCAAAGCCCAAACAGCAGTAATTACAAACATATATGTCAAACCAGAAAGATGTTATTGATAACCTTTATCTGGAGCTAAATCACGGCCATAATGTTGAAAATTAATTCGTTCAAGAAAAAAAAGTAAAAAAAAAAAAAAAAAGAGGACCGTGATTAGGCGTGGAGGGTGGAATTATTGCCATTTCTCAATATGTGTAATTGTCATACTGCAGGTCCGGTGTCTGTGTCTCTCTCTTCTCTACAGGGTATGATGGGCAGGTACAGCTCATCTCTGTCAATTTTGGAGCCTACTTAAGGAGCTTGGACCAGTAGGAGGGCGTCAGTTCCTTCTCGCTACCAGCGTGGTACATGACCAACCAGCTAGCTTCTAAGATTTCTCTAAGGCCAGCTCTAATTCCTTGTTTCTGTCTTTTCCCTCCTAGTTTAAAACCAAGCCAACTGAACCTCCAAGCCTGGACCTTCCTCATCTGTAGTATCTCTCGGGTCAGTCTGGTGCAGCCCTCCTCCAGGAGCCCACCTGCCTGTCCACCCTCCTACACATCATCACCAGAGACAGAGTCTGAGTTTGCACCTGGATCAAGGACACCATCCTTCCAAGCCCAAACAACCTCAAACCCTGTGAGTTTAGCTTTCTCCACCTTCCCACCTCCTCAGAGGTGGGAAGGTGGAGAAGGTGGAGAAGACCTTTCGCTTCCAAGATTTGAAGCGAAACGTCTTCAAATCTTCAAGTCCAGTGGCTTGTTTTTTAAACTTTCACGGTAAGTCATTTAACATTCGTCGCTGACAGAAAATCCTGAATCACCAGTCTGCTACCTTAGTTTCAGGGACACTTTGTTGGTTCAACAGAACAGACCAGCAAGTCCAGCTCTAGATAAAAAATTCAGATAAGGATGCTGTCTTTCCTACTCAGAAACTGTTCAGTGTAGTTTAACGGAGGCAATTCTGGAGAGGAGCTGGCTGATGTTTTCCCCGCAATGACATAAAAGACTCATTGTGCTCTATGAAAACACTTGATGGGAACTGTTCCCCCAAAGGTGAAGTGTCATGATCCTGGTGTTCGTGTCATTGTGCAACCTCTTTCCCTCTGAATATCTCTGCCTTCGGGCATTGTGTTCCTGCAGCAGGTGTCACACCTTCCTGTGAACGCCTGTAGCCATTGTATGAAAAACCTCATTGCAAATATTCTTCTACCTGACGTTCCCACTATAGTCAAAGCCTTAGCTTCTTTCTGACAACCAGAGCCTTTGAAGTGAAAGTTTCCCTGTATTTCAAGTTGTTTGTTGTGAGTGGAGCTAGGCGGAGCGAGACATGCATCTGGCTGTTGTCAGGTTATTGTTTAGCAGCTCATATGTCTGCTTTCTGTAAGTGCAAGCTTTTTCTCCTGCCCACCCATGGAAATACAAACATGCATGTTTTCCCTTGATTTGAGCAGGTAATAAAATCTGCCAATAGAAGATGAGTCATGTTCAAAATAAGATACAACCCCATTATCTTTTTTTTCAAATGATTTTAATTTAAGTGCAAAAATATTAATTCCATTGGCAGTTTATATTACTAATTCTGAAATAGATCTCTTTTAAGATATTTTTAATAATTTGTAGATGAGTTTACTCTCCACTTCTTCAATGACATGTTAGCATTCACTCCCTGGATCTCTATACAATCAACCCATCCGTCATCGACTACCAGTACTTTCTCCTCCTGCATGGAGACTTTCCAGGGAACTTAGAAGCTGGTTCCACCTTCTCGCCAGAAGATTACCTTTGCTCTGTATTTTACTGGTGGCTTAGAGAACATGTCATAGCATCATTAGTTTTATGAGACGCCAATTCCTTTTTCTCACAGGGGTAGATTGGCTTGCTTTCAAGCAGTGCATATAGTCTTATTTGAAATACACAGCAGTACTTTCAAATAGTCTTATTTGGCAAACGAGAGATTGTCTTCTCATCTACTTTATGATTCTGTGGCAGTGTCTTGTCTTAAAAGCAGCTTGTTTCATCCTGTTTTGCTGTATTTACTATGACTAAAATCAATAATCACAAAATAAAACAAAAAAGCCACCTGCATTTCAAAATTCCATATTGTCCGGTGACTTTAATAAACCCATTGATTTTTCCAATTGATTTTTCCCGCTCAGCAACACAACTACTGAGAAGCCGATCCTGACACTACAGTCAAATGTTTGCCTGAGGACAGAAAGGGGACATTGAATCCTACCTATTTCAATCTGGAAAGAATAATTCGGGACGAGTCAAAACAACCCATCACAGCCAGAGGAGCTCTGATGGAGTGTCAATCACAGCTCACACACGCTGAATCTTTGGGATGTGGTGGAACGGGAGATTCGCATCATGGATGTGCAGCCGACAAATCTGGGGCAACTGTGTGATGCCATCATGTCAATATGGACCAAACTCCCTGAGGAATGCTTCAAGCACTTTGTTGAATCTATGCCACGAAGAATTGAGGCAGTTCTGAAGGCAAAAGGGGGTCCAACCCGTTACTAGCATGGGGTACTTAATAAAGTGGCCGGTGAGTGTATATCTAGCTGCTTGGAGGTGAGCGTTATCGTTCTTACCGGTTCACACTCCTTGCCGCGTACGCTGCTTGGACGCTTCTAGTCGCATGTGGTAGCCGCGCAGATGCTGTGAGAGGGGTGGAGCTTGGAGGTGGGGCATGAGTGAAGCAGAGAGGGTGGGGGAGTGGCGTGAAACCTGTTTTTCTTCA
>NW_015150643.1:227832-230791 GCF_000732505.1 Cyprinodon variegatus | reverse complement strand
CTATCAGACCGGCTCCAAGATGTGCCCATATCCTGTGTATTTCTAAAGACACGAAGGCTGTCCTGATTAGATGACCTCCGTACACACAGTGACATCCACAATGTGAAGGAAGGCCTTCTGCTCTGTCTAATCTGGCTAACAGAATAACAATGCACATGATGTATAAATAATAAACCTAACAAGTGCCACCTATGTATTTATGAATTACTAATTCTTAGCTATGGGAAGATTAAATTTTTGCTAATAAAAGGCCAAATTAGATACACTGTCCCTTTAAAGAATCATTTCCATTAAGCTATATTGGATCATTTCTGTGCCTGTGTAACTATCTGCCAGAAGAGCAATGGAATACTTTCCTAGTGATAACTCGAAGGTGCAAGAGCTGATGGTTCTTGTTCTGGTAAAAAGCAGATTTCTCGGTACAATCCACCACAGCAAGGTGTCAAGTTGGTTAAACACCAAAGTGGCCCCTCTACCACCGTACTGCCTTCACACAAACAGGTAATGGTGCACGACCCAAAGAGAAAAAAAGTCTTTCAAGCCATGTGATGTTATTTGGTTGCTGAAGCCATCTTTAGGAATTTGCTTACCAGGGTTGCATTTCCAAGGAATTCAAAAAAGGTTTTTGTTTCTGACAGCAAATAAAACAACATGAACTCATTCATGTCTCAGACTTTCTCACAACATTGTTGTTGGACAGCAAACAATCAGCGTCTCTGCTTCTAAGTGCCCCTGTCTGCTCAATCGTTTATCAGCAGATCACTTTTTCCTGCCTGGGCATGCCGACTGATCTACATTAAGCTGATTTGGTCTCCCTCTCTAGTATCAACGGACTGCATTGGGCAGGGCTGCTCTAACTAACTCCTTTGGTTAACTTATTTGGACCATCTGCATATTAAAAAGGCAAAAGCAGAATGTAGACTCCACTCTATACTGTTAATTTTTTTTACTTTTTTTTTTTGTTATTGAATTGCTATGACTTTGGCACATATGCCAGTCCTTGATTTTGTTCTCTACCTTTTATTTTAAACCTGAATATGTCATAACAAAGAGTTGTGTTGTTTATCTCAACAGCAAATTCCTCACAATCGTCTAACATGACCTGACAGAACGTTAAAATACTGCACCTGAGAAGCATCTATGTTTAAGTTTCTTCATGTTTTTTTTTTAAGTCTTTCAGTTCCTTTTGGATGCTTCATAATAACAATTATTGTTTTGGCTATTGTGTTTTTGTGAAATTTAGCTGCAGTCCCTCCTATCAATGTGGTTACTTCCCAGATGTCAGCAAAGGGCTGGAAAATTCCTAAACGTTAGGAAAAAGACTAAAATAATTTGTGATCACAGCTGCAGCTCCAGGTTTCTAAGCAGAGACGTTTGTAGTCCAGATGGCTGACATCTGTAGCCTGACCAGTTCAGTCTGGCTCCACAGACAGAACTCCAAATAATGCTTTTTCTATTTCTGATCATACAGGCTTATTACAAAAAATATGTCCCCTTGAAGAATAAAAATCCTTCCCTGTTCTTTAGTTATTTTTGATACTATAAAAAGTAATTAATGTGTTTGTTACGTTTAGTGAGTTTTGTATCACATCATACTCCAAATGGCAACTGAAGATAAACATATTGAAGGTTTCAGTGACGGAATAGGAAGCTTACAGGAGGTCCACAATGAGAGTAACGGGCAATGTTATAAGAGGACCCAACAGTAATGACCAGAGAGCTTATATACTGAGCTTATCCACTTCGGGGTGGCTGGCTGCCGGCGGAGCCAGCGGACTCGTCCCCCCAGCTCCTGGGGGCTCCAGCATTGCGGTGGCTGAGGGTTTTCCTCAGGGCTGTCTCTCCTCCTCCCTTGGTGGGGGGTTGGATTTCCTAGGCTGAACCCTCCTGGGCGCCTCTGCTCTTTGGGTCCCTTTGGGCATCTGGGGCTTTGGGTCTGCTGGCGCTCGCCTTGGCGCTCTGGAGGGGTGCATCTTCGGCTCTTCACAACCACTATTGAGCATTTTTCCTTTGGATAAACTTGACATGCATACAGGCTCCAGGTACTTAGAGATTCACTTCCATACATAAAGCCCATATTCTTATCTTCAGCTACCACAGTAAACATGTCAGATTAAATAATACTTCTTATACTTCAGCGATAGTATCAAGGTGTTACTTTATTGTATCTCTTTTACTATATCCGTTGGTTGTGCTGCTTTTTTTTACATCTCTTTGCAGGTGATGAAACAGACTGAAGATATTTTATCGTTATCTCCCATTTATCTCCCCTTTTATCTCCCCTTTTATCTCCTCTTTCTGTCATATTTTCTCCTTTTATTTCTGTTTTTCTTTTCCTGTTCTACTTACATTGCAGTCTCCACAAAATCTGTAATACTTTATAATATTTCTGCAAGAAATATTATAAAGCTATTTATAAAAATAAATAAAAAGCGTAACACTTTGGCGATAGCCGTACTACTCCACTTGTGAAAGCAAAATCCGTTGGGCTCTCTTTCTGGCATCAAGGCAACTATAGCAGAGCTGAGGAGCAGCTTAGGTGGGAGGAAATAAGGAAACTGAGGAAAGAATGCCCAAGTAGCATAGTTAAAAACCAAGACACACACAAAAAAGCATTGGCAGGGTGGATCTCTTTATTATATAATGTCAATATATGGCAACTCCACTCGGACAAACTGTATTGCACCCATTTTTTAAGGATTGGATACTTTTGTAGTTTCAACACATTATTACCTTTATTTGCTATTATTTTGCATTTAATTGGCTGAAAGCAGAAAACAATCAGTCAGTCTTGAAGTGAAGTACTGCCTTCTAAGACAGACCGAGCTCTGCCAGGAACACAAAACGTCTCAGTTTATTTTTATTCTTTATTTTAGAATCTTAGGGCAAGGGAGGACAAATGATACATCCTAAAAAATGACTTTTGAAAAGATTTTAGATGAAGAAAACAACAGTTATT
>NW_015150643.1:207829-225317 GCF_000732505.1 Cyprinodon variegatus | reverse complement strand
ATCAGGAAAGTAAACAATGGAGACAAACTTTTAAGGAAGTTGTAGCCAGTGTGCTTTATTGTTTTGCTCTTTTGTGACTCCGAATCCCTCCCATCAGAGCTGCGCCATGTTTATCGAATGTAAAACAGAGCTGTTTCAGCTTCTTAGACTACACATGGCTGGCGAATAATGGTGACATCCATACTTGGCGCTCAATTGTAAATAAGTGGGTCAGCCCAGCTCTGATGTTCCAATAGCATGCTGATCAGAGCAGAGGCGATTTTTATTGGGGTCTCTTGCCGAGTCGTTTGACCCAGGTAGACATACGTCAGTGAGCTTTACCCACTGCCACTAAACGTAGATTGTTCCCGGGTTTAAACTGGTTTTTCAGACAGTGGGAAAGGGGTATTTTTCATCAATTTCTTTCTTAATATATCTGTAATTTGTCTGGTGTTTATTTCATACTCTGTAAATATCAAATCTGCCAAATGGGTAAGATGAGATTGGGAGAGTCTGTGAACATCCTGACACCCGTTTTCATATATATTTATATCTGGACTTTGACTAGGCCATTTTAGCACATAAATAAACCACCACGTTGCAGCTAATGCATGTTTTTTGTTGTCTCTTTAACCCCAACTATCCCATCCTTCCCTAACAATGAGAAAACTCCTCACATCATGAATGGGTCACTGTGACGGCCCCTGGCCTATGATCTAGACTGGGCATCGGTTACTTTACAGTCACTCCTCTGTGTCTCTCTTTCTTTCTTCAGGCCGTATGCTGCTCCTCTGCCCTGCTCCTCCTGCACAGCTCCATGTGGCGGCTCATCACAGCAGGAACTATTTAAAGCAGATTTCCAGCACCTGGGGTTGTGTCCTGCTGCCCATCAGACCTGCCTGTCCCATGTCCTTTGGTTTAGTGGACTTTACTCGCACATTTCAGTCTCTACGCTTGTTGCAAATAATTTCTTAATATATTTGGCACTAAATCCTGTGTGTATGTGGTGGGTTTTAGCCTGTTGTGACATCTACCAACATGTTCCACAACAGAAGATGTTCTGTTTTAGATGATTTAAAGTGTAAGTTTTCTCGCTTGCAGTGTTTCCTGTGTTTATCTTTGGTGTCATTTGACCTGAGTACTCCATGACTCAACACCTTTTATTTATTCCATAAGTCCAACTTGATTTGTTAATAAAATAAAAATAATAATAATAATAATAATAATACTAATAATACTAATAATAATATAGTAATCATCTACTGCATTTAAGTTTGTGGTAAGATTGAAAAACACTTGTAAAATTTGAAGCAGCAAAAAGTTTGATGTCCCATAAACTTTCCCTAACACATCTGGTTGATTAATGACGGTTCTTGATGGAATGCAGTCTGACTGATCTATGACTCAGCTTTTTTATGGATGAGCTGATATTTTGGGGGACAAGCCCATAATGCAGCCAACTGTTGACATCAGTTTTCTAAAATAACATCATCATCAGCCCTGATTAGACCAATCCAGCCTATTATGGCAAACCATGCCTAATCTGCAACAACATAAATAATATTTGCTTTCACTTTTTCACCTAATACTTTTTTATGCTAGGATATTCTATTTGGTAAGATAACTATTAATAAAAACAAAGCACAGGTGTCTAAATCAGTAAATGTTAGTTGATAACCATTTTGTGTAATCCTCGCCTATTTTGCATACCCAAATAATGAAAACAAACAGATAACTGAGGAACTGTAAGCCCCAGTTTCATGTGTAATACATAGTTTTAAAGCTAAAACCTTCTAGTTTTTTGAAAATATAAATTAAAATAGTGTGACTAAAACACTGCCTAAACTGCATCAGTTCAAACATGACTCAAAGTTTGTTTTTTTTTTGTCTAGAAAATAATAGGTCTTTATTGAACAGCAGTAATAAAGACATGTCTGAGAACAGGTATGTTTTATTGTATTACATTTGATTTACATAATCTCAACCACAACTGTTGAAAATTTTAGACCTCTAGGTATAACAGTTCCAGAGCTGTGGGGCTTTGAACTTTTGGTGTCACCGGGGTCTCAAACCTCTCCAAATGTGCCAAATTGTGCCAACTGTGACTATAACCAGTTAAGTTTACTGACGTCAAAAAACAGACTTTATGTGGTGATTTTCTCATCATGGAATATTTTTATTAGTAATATGCTGGATTACTTTTAATCTGTTGACCCCTATGGACAAATGGAGTTTAAACAATAGAAGATTGATTTATAAAACGCCTTGAAAGGTATGTTGTTGTGGCTTCTTTTCATATTTACATTTTACCATGCTGCTATATCTGTGTTTATTGTGCTTTGGTGCTCGCTTTGTCATAAAAATGAACTGGGTGGTGGAATTGTGGAGAATCTAAGCTTTCTAAGGATGCTTAACTTGTCTATATTCGTAAACATTTTTCATGCGCTCTGAGTTGTTAGTTGTTGTCAGGGTTTAGTTGTGGTTTGGAGGACCCAAATGCAGAGGCAGAGGCTGAGGAGATCTCTTGGGAGTTTTAATGGGGCAAAACAGTAAACAAAGGCAGGGATCCAAAAATGCAACTAATAATAAAAAGGCAAACCAGAACAGAGGAGACATCTGGGGAAAACCAAACACGAGGANCATCTACTGCATTTAAGTTTGTGGTAAGATTGAAAAACACTTGTAAAATTTGAAGCAGCAAAAAGTTTGATGTCCCATAAACTTTCCCTAACACATCTGGTTGATTAATGACGGTTCTTGATGGAATGCAGTCTGACTGATCTATGACTCAGCTTTTTTATGGATGAGCTGATATTTTGGGGGACAAGCCCATAATGCAGCCAACTGTTGACATCAGTTTTCTAAAATAACATCATCATCAGCCCTGATTAGACCAATCCAGCCTATTATGGCAAACCATGCCTAATCTGCAACAACATAAATAATATTTGCTTTCACTTTTTCACCTAATACTTTTTTATGCTAGGATATTCTATTTGGTAAGATAACTATTAATAAAAACAAAGCACAGGTGTCTAAATCAGTAAATGTTAGTTGATAACCATTTTGTGTAATCCTCGCCTATTTTGCATACCCAAATAATGAAAACAAACAGATAACTGAGGAACTGTAAGCCCCAGTTTCATGTGTAATACATAGTTTTAAAGCTAAAACCTTCTAGTTTTTTGAAAATATAAATTAAAATAGTGTGACTAAAACACTGCCTAAACTGCATCAGTTCAAACATGACTCAAAGTTTGTTTTTTTTTTGTCTAGAAAATAATAGGTCTTTATTGAACAGCAGTAATAAAGACATGTCTGAGAACAGGTATGTTTTATTGTATTACATTTGATTTACATAATCTCAACCACAACTGTTGAAAATTTTAGACCTCTAGGTATAACAGTTCCAGAGCTGTGGGGCTTTGAACTTTTGGTGTCACCGGGGTCTCAAACCTCTCCAAATGTGCCAAATTGTGCCAACTGTGACTATAACCAGTTAAGTTTACTGACGTCAAAAAACAGACTTTATGTGGTGATTTTCTCATCATGGAATATTTTTATTAGTAATATGCTGGATTACTTTTAATCTGTTGACCCCTATGGACAAATGGAGTTTAAACAATCGAAGATTGATTTATAAAACGCCTTGAAAGGTATGTTGTTGTGGCTTCTTTTCTCATATTTACATTTTACCATGCTGCTATATCTGTGTTTATTGTGCTTTGGTGCTCGCTTTGTCATAAAAATGAACTGGGTGGTGGAATTGTGGAGCTTTCTAAGGATGCTTTACTTTTCTATATTCGTAAACATTTTCATGCGCTCTGAGTTGTTAGTTGTAAACGCGTTAAAACAGTCGCCGGCGACCGGGTGGGTTTTAAGCTTTGATTTGTTTCTTGTTGTCAACTCACTTAAATGTGAAATAAGAAGAAAAGTTTAGAAGCTTATGAATACAATGTACAGAGTTACAACTTTGCAAAATTACAAGTAAGGATAAAAAGTTTACAAATACAAACCCAATGGAACTGTGGATTGTGTTAATATATCCAAAATTTGTTCGCAAACTACCTTTAAACAAGAAGAAGAGAAAGAAATAGAAAATAAACCATCAATCAACTCTTATGTCGACTGAAATGTAGTCTTTAATGCCGAGGTCTTCAACAGGGGGTCTGCGACCCATAGGAGGTTCATGGAGGTACTGAATGGGGGTCACAATAGTTTTGGTTGATTAGACTTTTTTTTTTATTTTCCCCCCTGCAATTTTTTCCACTAATTGAAATGTCTTTAAATCCACATTAACATGAATTCAACACACTGTAGTAAACCGATAAATGGAGGCAGAAGATGTCTTTCAGTCATCAATGCTCACATTCAGCGACACACAGGAGCTCTTTCAAGCTGGGCACCGTTTCATTCACAACACCTGTCCCATCACAAAGAACCAGAGTCAGAAGTACTTTAGTAATCCCAGGGTGAAATTACTTTCATTAGATGACTCCATATGTAATAGAATGATTATAGGACCAGTTTGATATAACATAATTTCTTACAATATATATAATTAGGGGGTACCTGCTCCATCTCGCCATCAGTTTTGGTCCTAGGCCTGGAAAATTTTGAAGATGCTTTAAAGCATAGGCAGTATAATGTCAGACTGATGTTTCTGTTTTCTTCTTCTTCTCTTTCAAAGGCTGTTGGTGAACAACTTTTAGATGCATTACCGCTTAACAACTGGTAAGGAGAGTAACAGCTTTATTGAAGGTTATTTTATCTGTTCTTGTCATTTATGCTTCCTCTTGTAAATTTGTGATTTGCTCTTGTAAAGTTGTATTATTTCTAAATTTGTGATTTTTCTTTGCATCTTTTCTCAAAGTTGTAATTCCGTAACTTGTATTTGTAGCTGATCTTCTCATTACCGGTGTCCCAATACAACTAATTTATTCCAGATATGATAGCGATAATGCAGCTTTGAATACTGACCAATACCCATATTGACCTGATAGGATAAATGAATAATGAACAACGCTCATTCCCTAACACATAAATAAACCATGAAATAACACTAAGGATACATTTTATGGGTAAAAGAGGATTCTTCTCTACTTTTCTTTTAAAGGTAGTGAACAATTCCTTGCTTTTTATCTCTTATACATAACAGATAAAAGGCAATTGTTGGGATCTGGAGGTTTGCCCACCAGAGGGCGCCAAGGATCCCTTCCTGAGGGCTTGTGCTCACCTGCCACCACCTGTTGCTCATTTGCTCATCAGGAGACCAGTATATAAGGAGGCAGAGGACATCACTCCAGCGCCAGAGTGTTTGGCAGTTATGGTTAGCAAGCCTGAGCCAACCTGCCTGTCTGAATCTTAGACTCCCTGAAAACCTGAACCAGAACCTGATCTGTTTTGTCTTCTCTGCTTCCCAGGTTGTACCTGTCTGAAACCAGAAACCCTGAAGAGTTCCTCTGTTGGAAATCTGTCTGTCTGCTCTCTGAAGAACTCTGGAGAATCAAACCAGTCAAAGACCTGCCTGCCTGCTCTCTGAAGAATCTGGAAGGGAAACTCAAACCTGTGATCTGCAAACCAAGCTCTGCTTCCACCAAGCCCTTACCCTGCCGCCTGCCTCTGGACCCTCCTGGTTCCCCCCCTCTGCTGCTCTGCTCAAACTCCTGTACAGGTACAGACCTGCACCTTCACATCCTGCAAATTACCTGGACATCAGCTAACTCCTCTGTCCCCCTCTGCTGTGAACCCAGTCGTGACCAGTCCTGGATCTGATAACCTCCTGACCTGTTTTTGTACTCTCTTTAATAAACCTTTGAACTTTTCCCAGTCTCTGAGTGTGTTCTGCATATGGGCTAGAATCCTAAACCCATCATGACAGCAATGGGAGCTTGGTAAAATCTGAGGTTGGAGTTAATGATACTAAACAAAACATTAATTTTAACAAAAATAGATAAGAGAGCAACTCACTAATTTATTATTAACCACTGAGTTAAATAAACTTTAATCAGAAGTGGAGTGTTTCAGTCAGCCTTTCAATATTCTGAAATTGGGAATTTGGCTGATATCAGATATCAGTATCGGATCAGGGAATCCCTGATTCTCACATCGGAAACATCTGATGTACTGGGATCAGTGGTGATTAGTTACATTTATTTGAATAACTTTTTAACGAAAAATTGTGGTAAAATTTGACTTACTGCAGGATATGTTTTACTTTAATTAAGTAATATTTTCAGAAACTCTTACTTGAGTGAAATACTTTGGCTTTTCTACCCACTGTAACTTTACTGAATAAATAACAAGCACATTTTAAAGTTTCATTAAAATGACTAATCTTCTTGTTACAAAATCTTTGTGTTTTTATTTTACTTTTATCTTCTCACACCTTTATGACATGGAAGTCGAGGTCGTAGCCTATATGATAAAGGTTATATATTTTCACTTTTCACTATTCTTCTCTGTTTTATCAATTATAATTGATATACTGTTACAGATGGTTTCATCTGTTTTTTTTAGCCTGATTATAATTTGTTTGATTACTTTTTTTTGTCTTTAAAAAGGAATTTGCATACTTTTATGATTGATCTTTTTACATAATTTTAAATAGCAGATACTTAATGATTGATTGTCCCCTTTTTTAACACTTTTTTCACTCTTAAGGACTTTTTTCAGCTATGTATTACTTTTATTTTAGTAGAAATATGTTGATGGAGAGCTACTTTTACTTAAGTACAATTTCCTGGTACTCTATCTCTATTGATGTCACATATATTTAGGAGTTGACAACAAGGACCGAATACTGATCTTAAATATGCTCTCGTTAATAGACTTTCATTTATAAATCCAAACACATTTTTATTTCCACTTATCTCATAATTTTTCACCAATTCGTTTTCCTTTTAGCCTTCATTAAGGAGGTTAATGCAGCATAGCCCTGCTATGATCCTTTAGTTACATTTCTTCTCTGCATTAAATGTGTTTAATTAAAGGGTTTTATGGGTGTCAGGGATTCATTTGTCCCCCTGACTGGCTTTTCACTCCACATACCTCAGAAAGTGTCTGCCTGGAGGGAATGGGGGGGCTTTGTAGTAAAGGAGACACCCACAGGCAATGGGAGCTTAGTGCAGGCGTGGAGTAAGAGAGAGCAGGCTCATGCAGTGCATCAGGCTAGGCTGCTGCTTAACAAGGAGACTCTTTAGGTACACAGCTTGTGTTGCTCTGCAGAAATTTGGATTCATTCAAAAGCAGCTGTTGTTTTCCTGCGACTTCCAGCTGTTTGCTAAACTGGCAGTGATCCTCAACATCTCCATGGATCCCATCTTAGCATGGTAGGTGAAATAACTTAAATAATACTGATGTTCCTCAATGTAAAAAAAACAAAATGCAGATTTTCTGAAAAAAAAAAAAAAAAAAAAACTTAATTAAAACCTGTTTTTAATTATTTTAATCCGGGTTTGAAAGTTCCTTCTCAAAAATTGTTTGCATGTCGAAGTAGAAGGTTTAATTGGAAGAAAACATGTTTCAACAATATCAACGGAGGAAAAAGGCACCAAAATTTTAAGATAAAGCTTGAAGAAGTAAAGTGGAATTTAGCTGATTATTGATCGTTGCTCCTCCAACAGAAACACCGTTTTCCTCACTGTTACTCATCTTGTTTTGAAGAATTGGCCTGCCTCTCCTGTTGCTGAAACTCTTTGCTACATTTTACAGGAATGCATCCTTTGTGCTGAACAGCATTGCTGTCAGGACTTGTTCAGGATCCCGTCGTTATGTAGAAAACAAAATTCACACAGAGCTGCAGAAACTAATAAAGTGGAAAAGGCTGAATGTCTAAATTAGATCCAAGTGGTTCAGAGGATTTGAAATCAATATTTGATCAAAGCAAAAGAATGAAAAAAGAGAAATGTTTTTATTTTAATCTTTGTTTTTTTTTCTTCACATGCCAAAATTCATACTTTTGGAGCAGGTGTGGAGGCAAAGGGTGTGGATGTGGTTTGAGTGGAGAGATTTTTGCCTCATGAGCTTCCTTTAAGGTCTAGATTTCTATTATACATGTGTTTTCAGAAAATACAAAACTTTTCCTAATATCTTAGGAAAAGTTTTAAGTTATTTGCTCTTTAAAAATCAATTAGAAAAACACTTTTCCACAGGCTTCCACCTTTAATAACCCCACATTAAGAATAAAGGAACTCTTCAGTATTTTTGTATTCATTTTTGTATTCATTTCTTGACTTTTTTCTTACACAAATTCCTCCTCAAAGGGTCTTTTCTGGTGTTTTGTACGGCTGCAGTGAACGCTGAGTCATAGAGGGGAAAACAGCGCCTGCATTTCAGTAAAATTTGTCAACAAACATATAGAAGAGGGGTTTCTATAGAGGACCAGCAGAGTCACAGAAAAATAAATAAAGCCATTTTAGATGTAATTCTTAAATTATACAGTTAGAATTCCAATTTGAAAAACATTTTTTTAATCTTAAATTAAATAATTAAAGAAGAATTGTTCAATTGTATTTATTTATTATTAAACCTTGTAATATGAAAAAATATTTATAAATCCAATTTATGAGCCAAGATTTAAAAATCATAAACCATAAATTTTATCATAAATCTCTTTCCTTATAAAATGTTTAAAAAGATAATGTCCTTTTTATTTTTTGTCATGCATTATTTTCCTTTTTGCAACTGCATTTTTTTTTTCTATTTTACCCTCTCTAGTAAGCTGTTATGTGACCCTTCTGGTCCCTGAGCAAACTGAAAACCATGATCAACCAATCAGAGTTGCTTTTTGGATGCAACCAGTTCTCTCACTGGTTAGAGACCAGAAGGGTCACATAAAAAAACTAAATAAAGAAGATGTCTTTACAATAAGGTTTTGAGAAGGCAGGTTTTAAAAAGAAAATATTATTTTCATACATTTTCATGTGTTTAATAAGGACAGGTTTTTATGAATTCTTTTTTTCTAATCTCAATTTAAAAAAAAAATTACTGTTTTTAATAATGGATTGATAATAACAATTTACAATTCCTCTTTAATAAGTCAATTAAAAATGTGCTAATACAAAATTTGACAGCTAATTATATGATTAAATGTTTTATTTTAAATGGTTGTAGTTTTTTCAGTGCCTTTTCTGGTCCTCCAAAGATCAGTTTCCTGTCCCTCTTTTGATGATGTTGACCCAAAAATGCACACACCCTAGATTTTTTCTTCTGTGAATTTTGAAAAAACAATCAATGCTTTATTACTTTGTTTATATCATAGGAGTACATTTATCAGCTTTAAAATCTTGTAGAAACAAACAGGAAAATCTTGCTTTCATCCTACAGAATGACTAAAATCAGGCTTTTTTCCCCTTCTTATCAGTGTTGCTTCACATAAAGGAACCACATGAAATGCCGGACTCCAACTCCTCAGGCGTCTTCAGCGACTTTAACGGCAGCACCATGTCACCTGACGTGGACTGCCCACACAATGGGATCTCTTCAAACCCCATCAGTGCCAGCCTCACAATGACTCTGGGCATCCTGTTCAACGTGGTGGCCCTCATCATCCTCATTAAGGCCTACACCCGCTTCCGGCGGCGCTCCAAGGCGACCTTCTTGCTCTTCGCCAGCTCCCTGGTGGTCACAGACCTTACAGGACATGTGGTCTCTGGAGGACTGGTGCTGAGGAGATACTCCACAGCCAATCTAACATCCCAGGAGGTCCAAACGCATCCAGACACTCCGTGTCAGTTCCTGGGAGGCTGCATGGTGTTTTTCGGCCTTTGCCCACTCTTTCTGGGCTGTGCAATGGCTGCAGAGCGCTGCCTTGGTGTCACCAAGCCTCTGCTGCACGCACGGCTGGTGACCACAGCACGGACCAAAATAGCCCTGTCTATGATCTGGTTCCTGGCTCTCTGCGTAGCCCTGCTGCCTGTATTCCAACTGGGGGAGTACACTTACCAGTACCCTGGAACGTGGTGCTTTATTAAGGTGATGGACAATAATGCCAAAGATCTGACCTTTGTGATGCTCTTCTCTGGACTGGCTTTAAGCTCTCTCGCTCTGGCCTTCATCTGCAACACCATCAGTGGGATCACACTTATCAGAGCCAGGCTAAAGAACTCCTACTCACAGAGGTTCTCTGCAAGGTCTCATGACACAGAGATGGTGGTCCAGCTGGTTGGAATCATGGTCACCTCCTGCATCTGCTGGAGCCCTCTGCTGGTGAGTCTTAGGAATGTCAACACAGAATATAGGGATACAATTTAATGTTTAATGAATAGGTAAATGTTTATAGTATTATTAAAGATAGAATTAAAAAGAGGTTTTTTACTGAGGTACCATACAGGTCAGTTTCTGGGTTTGTTGTATTTTTGGACAAGTGAAAATATGTAGCAAAAAAACAACAACTTAAAACTGTTTTAATATGAAATATTAATTCAAGTAAAAAAAAAAAATGTGGAAATACCAAATTAACTTAATAAATTAACTTAACAACATCAATAAATTGAATTTCTCCGTTGTGAGATCAATATTCTATTCTATTCTAAATTATTATATGAATAAAGTCAAATAAAGTAACCTGCAAGGTTTCCTAACGTCTCCTAATTATGTATGAGGGACAAAAAAACACCAAAACAAAATAAATACATATTTAATTGTATAAATAAATAGATAAATGAATATATGTATACATAAATACATACAACCAATCATGCGGAAGAGAAATGTTAGAACCATCCTCCTCATTAATATACAGGGAGAGAAATGTAGAAATACCAAAAAATTTATAGGATTATATATGTATTTATTTATTTTTTTTGTTTTGTCAATTTTCATCTCTCACAATTATCAATTGTTTATTGTTGGTAATATCTTTGTCAAGCAGGAGTTTCCCGTAGTTTATTTCAATCTGATGAGAGATTTGCCAAATTTAATCATTCTTAGTTTAAGTTCTAATTTCTATTTAGAAAGGATTTATACCCTCCGTTCAGCTAAAATAAAAAACTTATTTAGAGCCTTAAACATGACATGAAAATAAAGAAAATATATATATTTTTTGTTGGTGTTTTAAAAGAACGTCTTTTTTTACTGTCAGGATTTAGAACAAAAGAAAAGCAAAATATAAAGCTTTTAAAAATGGAATAATACATTTTCCTTCATACGATGTTGATATTTGTGGAAATTTAGGCTAAAAAAAATAAAAATGATCTAGAATAGATCTACTGGAACTTTTAATGTTATTCTGTCATCGATATTAAATTAAAATATTCCGCTAAAAAGGAAAAACCTGCTTTAAGTGACATTTGTTATGATATCTATATTTATATTAAAAACTTGGTTTTAGCCCCCTGCTCCAGAGTGCATTTAAGAACTGGATAAACATTATTTATGATATATAACTGAAAATGTCATCTTCCTTAAGATGTTGCAAGGTAGTAACCAAACAGGAACCAATTCAGAAATCTCTTTAAATCCCAGACTCTCCAACAATTCATTCCTCGTCAGCACCTTTAACACCACCGCATCCTGTCAGTGAGGGACAGGCAGGCAACACAAAGACATACATGAGGAAGAAATGCACAATTAGTAGCCAAATATTAGAGAGATCAGTTAGCTTTCTAACATTGCATGTAAACGGACAGCATGCAAAATCCATGCAAAAAGCCTTCAGGGCCTTCTTACAGCAAAGGAACACAGCTAACAGCTGCACCGCCCTGCAGCCCATTATCACCTATACAAACTAAATTATCTTTTATTTATACAGTCTTATTGAATATGAATGTTTTGAGTATTTCTGCTGAAGGTTAACATGTGGATTTGTTGCTGAAAGGAATTGTTCTGGTCAAAATAGAAGCCCGGTTAGACCAAACTATCCTTCAGTAAGGCCTGATACCATGAAACACTTTCCATAAACTATTTGGATGCCAGGAATATTCTATTTTATGCAGTTCTAAGTCTTTGGTTTGAAATATAATATAGATAAATAGCATTTTGCCTTCCTTGTAATCTCAGTTTCAATTAACTTCTAAATTTCTTCTAAGATAATTCCCTTAAAAACAAAACTTTTCTTAAAAATGTAAACAGAGGAGATATTTACTTCAATTTCTGATTTATAATTAAGCACATATGCAGTTCTCTGTCTTTGTTTTCCTTTCACTGTTTAGTCAGAATAATCCTCCCTATGATGAATCAGTTGGATGCGGTTCATGAATTTCAAATGTTTAGACTTAATTTATTGCCCAGATTCTGTGAGGCTGGGACATTTATTTAGACAGAAATAAAGGAAAGGAAATGAGAGAAATAGATAGCAATCCATTCTTTCTTGTGTTTTTTTTTTCATTTCAGCTTCCAGGAAGAAGTTTTAGGTTTATGTAAACTGAGACTGAGAACCTTCATCAGCAGGTTTATGTAAAGATGCAATTCAGTTTTGCGTTTAAAAAAAAAAAGTACAATTGATCTAATAAAGTATAGATATTTAAGGCTGGATTTAACCAAAAAAGGAAAGTCTTAAAAAATGCATGTTTTTCCTAGTCCTTAGCAATAAGTCATGTCCAATCACATTCCTCTCCTAACTCTGCTGCTCCTTTTTCCAAACAGCTTCCATGTGTTTTACTGGAAGGCTATTTGGAAGTTAAGCTTCTCACACGCAGCTCTTCTTTTTTTCTTTTCAGGTGTCTTCGTTGATGTCAGGCGTGCGTTCTTACAGCGAATCCCACCTGAGCGAGGAGGTAACCTGCACTTACAGCAAACTTATGATGACCAGTGTCAGAATGGCAACTTGGAATCAGATCCTGGACCCCTGGGTCTACATCCTGCTGAGACGAGCCATCCTACGAAAAATCTACCGCATCACCAAAAAGCAGGCCAGCTTCAAGGGGAGCACCTTTCGCTCCGTCCGCTGGGACGTCAGCTCGCTCCGCAATAATCCCCAGAATATCCCTGTGAAAAACATTTAAAAGGAAGGAAGGACTGAGATGTTGAACAGTGAGATCAGTGCCACTGTCATCCATTTGGAGCAGAAGTGAGAAGCAGAACCAGAGCTATAAGTTCTGCCTTTCAGAGCTCCTATGAGTACACCTCACTCTGACTTTTGTAAATAAAGTGAGTCTGGATGACTAAAGGTAGCATTTTACATAGATTTTCTATTTATGGGCAAACATGGCGCTAAGAAAAAGGTGGACCGCCCAAAAAGACATTTAATTCCATCACCTGGGGAGCTTTCACATCGAACACTGATGGTTTCATGATCTAAGCTTCAGGCCTCACTGGAAAAAAGATCTATAGAATAAGTAAAAATGTCTTAAATTAAGTGTATTTACTCTTAATTTGAGTAGGTAAGTGAGATGATTTGCCAATGGAATTAATATTTTTACTCTTAAAATAAGATATTTAGATAAAATGCACTTGAAATAAGACAATGCAACTGCATTTTCCTATTTTAAATGTAAATTGTCTAGTTCCATTGACAAAATGTCTCTTTTACCTTCTCAGTTCAAGAACAAATGCACTTATTTTAAGAAAATATGACTTATTTTGATTTTTTCCAGTGCACGACTCCTGCATCCTGATCTCATCAACAGGAAGCTCTGATCTTCTTATTATATAATGTTGAAGTGCAATATGAGACAAATGATACAGATTTCCAAAGGTCTGAGGTTCGTCCCCATTAGCTAAAATGAAAAATAAACCATTGAGGTTATTGTTACTACCTATATTAACCGTTTGGTTGTTATTGATAACCAGCAATGGTTAGTTGATCAAAATTTCTTCCAGTGGAAGATTTAACATAGAGAATGAGGTTCACCGAGCCTGGGTGGTGACAGACAAGCATTAACTGAGAGCAGTGATGCCGCTAGTGGTGGGTTTAAAAGGCGATATGGTCCCAGGTTTCATGAAGTAACAAAGAAAATATAAGAAATATGTTTAATGGACATATCAAAACAAAACAGCACTTTTTTTAAAACCTCTATGAGCAATGTGACTTTAGGTAAAAGAAAAAAAAAACTTGCAGCATTACATTTAAACACACTGTATAAACTGCTGGGTTATAAATAATCCAGCTAGGGTTAAAAGATAAAACTTTATCATCTATATACACTGCAAAAAAAAATTGAGTGTATTTACCCTTAGTTTTAGCAGATAAATAAAATGATTTGCCAGTGGAATGAGTATTTCTACTCCTAAAACAAGATAATTAGATAATATGCACTCGAAATAAGACAAAGCAATTGTTTTTTTCTTATTTTAAATGTAAAATGTCTTGTTCCATTGGCAAAGTATCTCAATTACCTCCTCAATTTAAGAGAAAACGCACTTCATTTAAGCTAAAATGGCTCATTTAGTTTTCAAATTTTTGCAGTGTAAGAGGAAATTTTGTTAACATAATCTGCTAAACAGGCTTGGTGATGATTTGACACAGCAGAGAGGGTTAGGCTTAAACTTCGAAAATGGGTAAAATGAATAATGTCTATAGAAAAACCAAAAACCTGTTAGAATAATTGGATTGGATTGGATAATAACCCAGAACAAGAAGAATTTGAAATTTTTTGGTTAAAGATTTCCATCCATCCATCCGTCCGTCTGTCCATCATTCATCTGTCCATCCATCCATCCATCATCCATCCATCATCCATCTGTCCATCCATCATCCATCTGTCCATCCATCATTCATCTGTCCATCCATCCGTCCGTCTGTCCATCATTCATCTGTCCATCCATCATTCTTCCGTCCATCCATCCATCCGTCCGTCCGTCCATCTATCCATCCATCCAGTTTTCTTTTTGTTGTTTTTTTTGGCAACAGTTTCCTTTGTATGATTGTATTCATGCTTAGTGTGTAACACTCTACTGTTGTTCACTTTATGGCTAGTTATTGGCTAAGTGTCTACGCTGAACATAGCCAGCATTAGCTGTTAATAGTGTTGCACCGATTCCTGTATCGGGCAGGGCCCCGATCCAGCACTAAAATGGTGGTACCAACAAATATGGCACTGTTACCATTTTAAGAGCCAAAAGTTTATGTAACTATTGTCACCCATTCCAGGTAGGCAATAAAAAGTTCTATTGGATTCACTTTGCATTAATCTTTTTCCTGCTTCACAAAGGTAGGCAGCAGCTTGACAAAGCAATGATGGCAATTATTTTACATCCATGTTGAATGCAGTTCTTCATATATACACACACATCAATTTCAAACAGATGGTATCGGTATGAAATCGGTATCGGCCGATACTGTACAGCCAAGTACCGGGGCCAAAAAATGGCATTGGTGCAACACTAGCTATTAGCAGGTAATGTTATTAGAAAGGAAGTGGCTACTTTGAAATAAAACAGCCCACTAATTAAACCATTATTAAACCTCATAATTTCCCAGATTCAGCTTTTCTTACTTCATTTTTATTCAAATCTACTTTGATCGAGTCATTTTTAAGCTAAAGATGGTAAATTTGTAAAGGCCAAGGCTTCATCAGGCCTTTAGTGTAACTAAAAAAGCTGATCAGAACTGTACCGACAGCATGTTTTTACCACTGGACTCAAAAAACAAAATGTAGCTTAAAAGAATCAGTTAGCTCTGGACCGCATTAGAAAATATATTCCAAAGATATAAATAGAAAATATATTTAGAGCTACTAACTGGAACAAATTTAAAGAAAACAAGTATATGCAGCGGCACTGCTTTGTGAAGCAAATTTAAAAAATAATATATTTTTTTGTAAATTGATGTAGATATTGTAGATTAATCACACGGCAGGGGCCAGACTCCTGATCTGGAATCGTTTAGGAAAACCTGAAGGATGGTTTAAAAAGCCTAGAAGACCAAGGAGCTGAATTTCTGTTAAAACAAAACAGTATCTAATACTGAAATTATTTCATCATCAAAGATGGTGCCCTCAATATTCATTTGCAGCCCTTAAAATGTGCTTAAAAAATTGAATAAACTTATCTAATGCAGCAGCTGATTTCCAAAAATTTGGAAATTAGGAAATCTAATATTTATTTAAATTGATAATACTTATAAAGTTGTTCAGTAATAACTATTTCATTTTACAACAATTAGTCACAGTTAATGATGGCTCCAACAATCCCCTTTAAAATAAATGATAAGTGCAACTTTTCTGTAGTCTGTGGATAAAACCAGTTCGTCTAGACTGACTTTTTGTTTGATGTTACACAGGTTTTTTTTTTATAGTGAAGGATATAAAAAGAGATAAAAGAAATTTCCAAAGCTCATTACAAAAAAAAACTGCAACAGATGGTAAAGTCACCATGTCTCCATAGCAACAATTAGATGATCCACAAATTGCTGGAAGATAAGGTGGAGGATCTGTGATGCTGTGGGCCTGAGAAACGTGTCAGCATGTTATATTTCAGTGTGACGCTGACTATTTAAAGATTTAATTCACCCAGGGAGGCCGGTAAATGTGAGAGGGGCACATTAACACTATTTTACCTTATTGTTTAAGTTTTTTTCTTAATCTTGAATAAGGTCACACTCTTGCTTAAGTTGTTTTTTTATTGTAAAGATGTAAAACTGTCACTGTAAATAAAGATAATGTTGGTTGTACTTTAAAATATTCATTTGTTTTTAAAGCCAGACTCACTAAAGTCTTAGAGAGAACATCTCAACTATGATAAGAGCTTTTGAATGTTTGTCAGATTTAATGTTAAAGCGAATTGTGTCAGTGTTCACATGAGAGTAGAAGGACATCCCTTTACCTCAGCATGAAGATGTGAAGAAAATAGTGTAACTTGTTAGAGGAATGTAGATGTGAATGTAAGTACTGTGCTTTCTTCATATATCTGGGGGACTAAAATGAAGCTAACTGAATGTGATACTGTGCAGAAACAGGAATGTAAGACTGCTTATTAAAATTGATTTATTCTATACTTGTGTCATCTTCTATGTAATCCTGCTTCCAAGCACCGATAATGAAACATATTTGAATACTTTAACTTTCTCCGTACAAAAGTGAACAGTTGATTTAAATATTTAGAAATTTTACCAAACATCATTATCTAAACAGACACCCTACTTTGTAAGTCTTTGTGTCGCTTGCCGTTTTCCTTATTTAGTCACAACAAAACCTGAAAACTTGATTGCTGATAAAGTAATTGAAAAATCCAAATGTAGATAACAACTGTGAAGGTGAAGAAATAATTATGCATGATTTAATCTATACTTTTCAAGTCAGATTATGAAATGTGTGGCATGCATTTGGACTCCCAAATGCATGCCACAAGCAGATGATTGAATCAGCAGCCCTGATTCAATAATCCCCGGCTGCACATCACATTTAAAGGCATTAATAAAATAAAGATAAATTGAACTTTATAGATCTCACAATAGAGAAATTAACTCTCTGCATTTAACCCACCCCCTTCGTGGAGCAGTGGGCTGCCACTGTGCAGCCCCTGGGGAGCAACTCTGAATGCTGAATCACTTCATATCCTATATAACTCTCTGATTTTACCATATCTATCATATTGCTGTGAAGTGTGGGGAGTTAATTACAAGAGCTCT
>NW_015150643.1:193817-207624 GCF_000732505.1 Cyprinodon variegatus | reverse complement strand
GGAAAGGAACACACACACACACAAGAGGGCAACAGAGGACGACAGAAAGACATGAGAACTAACATAAATCTAGAAATTACAACAAAATAGGAATTAAACCAATAAAACTAGAAAACAAGGAGCAAAGTAAAGCACAATATAACCAAAACCATGACAAGTGGGCTGCAACTGTGCAGCCCCTGGGGAGCAACTCGGGGTTTAGGGTCTTGCTCAGAGAGTCAGAATGGCAGTCTGCAGTAGAGACTGACATGGGAGTGGATTTTCACTCCTGTCCCGTCCCACTCCCACAGAAAAAAATTGTGTCCCGTCCCGATCCCGGCCAGAGTAGAAATCTAAATCCTGTCCTGTCCGACTCTGGTGAAATTACTCCCACTCCCATGCCGCTCCCATTCAGAATGACTCCCGCTCCTGCACCACTCCCATTCTTGTTTTCTTTTATTTTGAGCGCGGGTGAAAAACTTAGAGCGGAAGCACTGTTGGTTTTTGGGTCGTGTAGTTTTTTTGACTCGCATTTATAGTGTAGGCTTCAAGGAAAAAAACTACAAAATGGCGGCGCCAGTACTGGATGTTTTTTCTTTCTATTTTATTTTATTTTTTGGCATCAATCCTAGTTTTTTTTTTAGTTATTATTGGTTTGCTCCCCCTCCCGTCTGCTCCCGTTAATGTTTAATCCTGTCACCAATCCTCCAATCACGTGATCGTTACTAATACTGACTAAATGTCAGTCTCTAGTCTGCAGTAGTGGATTTCAAACTCACAACCTCAGGATTCCAAGCCCTATACCCTAACTACTAGACCCGCACTCCCTCAAATAGCGTAACGGCTCAAATTTAAAGTCAAATTTGGAAGAAAGTGAGAAGAGTGGTGGGATCAGCGGAGAAGATCATCTGGGCTCCTCTTCCTTCAGTTAAAGACATTTCATCCCAGCGCAGCGTGTCCCGAGCCCGTGACATCATCAATGACTCTTCGCACCCCCACCATGGACTGTTCTCCCTGCTGCCCTCTGGGAAGAGATTTCTGCTGCAGGTCCAGCAGGTTCTGCAACAGCTTTTTTCCCACAGCCATGTGACATCTGAACTGCTGAAAAACTCTAAATCGAGTCACAAATCAAGACTTTGGATCACACACTGCAATAAATTTAAACCTAAATAAGTAATATTTTCTGAAAATAAGTAAATTTTTTCTTGAATTGAGGAGGTAAGTGAGACACTTTGCTAATGGAACAAGACAATTTACATTTTTAATGAGAAAAAGCAAATGCATTTTCATATTTCAAGTCCATATGATCTAATAATCTTATTTAAAGAGTAAAGATAGTAATTCCACTGGCAAGTGATCCTATTTACCATTTCAAATTAAGATTAAATACACTTTATGTAAGAAAGGTTTTTCTTATTTCTAGACCATTTTTGCACTGCACAGACAATGTCTGTGGAATTAGGAAGCTGAGGCAAATTTTGCAAAAACATAGATTTATTTTACGTCCGAGAATAGCTCTGACTGGGGCAAGTCCAGCACACACATTTATACCTTACAAAATCCCAACACAACCACCCAACAGCTTTTGCAACTTTTGCACAGCACTGTGAGAGTAACTTTCTTTTGCNAACCCACTCTTCAAAAATTGTCCAATTTGACGAGCTTGTAGAATTTAAAATGGCTCAATTTATGTTCAAAGTATCTAAAAAGTTGTTACCTGAGCACATACAGAGCATGTTTTCTGAAAGAGAAGTGGGGTATAATTTAAGGGGTTACTCAAACTGAAAGATGCGCAAGTTGCGAACAACTAGAAAAAGCTTCTGTATTTCAATTAAAGGTGTAAAGTTATGGAACAACTTAAATGAAGATTTAAAACAAAGCAATAGTTTAATACAATTCAAAAGAAAATATAAGGAGGTCATTTTCAATAGAGATAGACATATGAGTGAGAGAAAGCAAAAATGTGTGTATTGAAGATAACAGCTTGGTGTAAGGGTTTGGAAAGACAAACCAGCATAAAAAGGGAAATGTTTAGGTAAATATTAGTAACTGCTGACTGCCACTTTGACTTTCACTTGACTTTGATTTTTTTAATAACAGTAGGACTGTAAGTTTTCAAGTATTTAGGGGGTAGGAGACAATAAGTTTTCACTTCTTCCTACCCCATTTTGAGCACGATATGTTACTTTGAAACAAATATCTGTATTTTTCTCTTCTTTTTTATGCACTTCTTGTTACTATGCACTATTTTATTTTTATATTTGTATCATGTTCGAATAAATTTCATTTCATTTCATTTCAAAACTTCGTCTTGCTAAGAGAGTCAGAATGGCAGTCTGTGGGGGTGGGTTTCAAACTCACAACCTTAGGATACCAAGCCCTATACCCTAACCACTAGACCCCCACTCCCTCGAATAGCTTAACGGCTCAAATTTAAAGTCAAATCTGGAAGAAAGTGAGAAGAGTGGTGAGAACAGCAGAGAAGATCATGGGGGCTCCTCTTCCCTCCATTAAAGACATTTCATCCCAGCGCTGCATGTCCTGAGCCCGTAACATCATCATTGACCCTTCACACCCCCAGCATGGACTGTTCTCCCTGCTGCCTTCTGGAAAGAGGCTTCTGCTGCAGGGCCAGCAGGTTCTACAACAGCTTTTTCGCCACCGCCATGCGACATCTGAACTGCTGAAAAACTCTAAATCGAGTCACAAAACAAGACTTTGGATCACACACTGCAATAAATTTAAACCTAAATAAGTAATATTTTCTGAAAATAAGTAAATTTTTTCTTGAATTGATGAGGTAAGTGAGACACTTTGCCAATGGAACAAGACAATTTACATTTAAAATGAGAAAAAAACAACTGCATTTTCATATTTCAAGTCCATATGATATAATAATGTTATTTAAAGAGTAAAGATACTAATTCCATTGGCAAATCATCCTATTTAACAAATCAAATTAAGATTAAATACACTTTATGTAGGAAATGTTTTTCTTATTTCTAGGCCATTTTTGCACTGCACAGACAATGTCTGTGGAGTTAGGAAGCTGAGGCAAATTTTGCGAAAACACAGATTTATTTTACGTCCGAGAATAACTCTGACTGGGGCAAGCCCAGCACACACATTTATACCTTACAAAATCCCAACACAACCACCCAACAGCTTTTGCAACTTTTGCACAGCACTGTGAGAGTAACTTTCTTTTGCAGTTAAGGACAGAGTAGTTCTTGTTTTAAGAATGCTTACCGGTATATTGGCTGTGCGTTAGGTTGACCCTTAATGGATTTTTCCATGTTAATCCATGTATGCATGAATGACTAATGGTGTAATAATATTTTAAGCTTCATATTAAAAAGATAAGACTGTTGTTTAAAGATGTTTCTGTAAGTTTGTGGTGCTGTAGGATGTCTTTGAGGAAGAATGGTATATTCAACATTAACAAAATGGCCACCAAAAAAATAGTAATTACAGGGAATGATTTACACATTGAATTTGTTGCTTTACGTTCACCTAATATTAATGTTTATATTTTAAAGGTACTTTTAAGGTAGGGTTGGCAACCGTTCCTTGAAATACGGAATTGTTCCGTATTTAGAAGTTAAATAAAGCATCCCGTGTTGAACTGATAAGGGACGCCATTTGTTCCGTATTTTCAGCAATAACTAAAAAAACAGTAATTTTGGTGGCACTTGCGCACAGAACAACTCTACTGTTCCGAGTGTGACCCATGCCTGCGTGTCCTGACTCTCTCTCCCTCCCTCTCGTAGCCAGAACTTAGAGTTCTACTGTTCTCGATTCACCTTCCCCTTATGACGTTGTCCGTCTAAAGCATTCTCCACTTGGTAATCTCTCTTCTTGGGTTGTTTGTCATGATTTCCTGGTGACAACACTCATGTTTAGTTCTAGTTCTACAAACTGTGCACCTTCAAATGCCAATTCGAAGCATCTATTGCAACATTATTCATTACAAGTGTCCAGCTGACCTGCTCAAATGCATTCTTATTTATTTAAACTATATACATTGCCATGGGTGTCTGAATATTTTAGCGTGCATAGCCATATTACTTTCTTTGTGGTACTGGAGCTTCTGTGCTGGTCTGAATTTCCATACATCCATCATGATCTTGGACAGTGGTTCTGAGACCTTGGGGGGCCACAGCATGTTGGCAGGAAAAGTATAGCACAACAAAGTGAGTCATTTAATAAACTGGGTGACTAACTAGCTTATTACAAGAAATACAAGCCACACTCAAAGAACAAAATAAAAGTACGGTTCTGTGTTGAGCTGAAACGGGACACAATTTGGTTAAAATGCAGGAAATTGCACCTAAGAAATACAAAATGTTCTGGGGGAGGACCCCCAGAGACAATGAAGTTTCTCTAGGATCCCCGCGTCCCTTCTTTTCATTTATGAAAGGTGTCAACCCTATTTTAAGGTATTGTTTTTTTAACCTTAAGAAATATATGGCAGGAACAGTAACCAATAAAGTGAAATAAATAGCACTAAAAAAATCTTTTTGTGCTAAAAAATATTATACATAATTATATATACATAATATAAATTATATTATTATTATTAATTAATATTAATAAAAATAATATTATTAAATTATTATTATTATTATTAAATCATATATATATATATAATATATATTATACTAATATATATTATATATAACGTTTCACAAAAAATCTGCAAGATTAATATTTTTCGTACATATTTTCGTTTATAATTTCCACGAAATAAAAATTGGTTCTCAGACAAACCATCTTGTGAGCAGCTTATGCAGCTGCAGAGCGGTAAGGAGGACTTTTGAGTTAAACGCATTGGAGTCTTGGCACCGCCCCTAAGCTACGAACTCCTATTTTCCTATTGGCTAACGCTGCCTCGTCGTTCAGAGTTTGTCCAATGAGCGCTCGAGCTTTTAGGATCGTGGGCGTGTACCTCCGCACTTCGTGTTGCTGTGTTTTCCGACGGTGGCACGGCTGGTAGTTGCACAGCTTATGCTAGTAAGTATCAGCAATACAATGCATCAAATGAGTCCCAGATATATTTGTTATATTTTATCAGAAAGTTACTTATTTTAAGATGTTTTCTTGAGGTATTTTCGCGTATTGGTGCGCCTGAGTCGTGTCTCTTTGCGGCTGTTCGGTAAGGCTAACTGCTATAGCTAACAGTGGTCGGAGATTCAATGGGGTCTCCTTCTGTTTCCTCGACCATTTTGGTGTCCCTTAATCAACACGACTAAATATAGCCTTAGATTTGATGTTTTAGATATTTGTAGATGCACATATATGGAAACGGAGAGTATCGGTTTAAAGGTTTGCTCGTTGAGGAGCATGCTTTTAGCTTTAAAACGGTCGGTGAACGTTTTTTTTCTTCGTATTTTTGGGGAGGTATGTGAACCAAAATAAGATGGCGTCTGTCTTTTAAATTCCTCCGACTGAAAATGTAGGTTTAGATTCGTATACGTTTTTCTTGTTATCTACCTTTTTTAGCCAATGTTGCAAATACTAGCTTGGTGGTTTTTTTTGCCTGTAGTTTTTCCTTTTTTTTGGTCCGTTCATTCAGTAGGCCAGAGGTGATGCTACGATTAGCAGACTAACTGAATAGAAGCGCGTGAGGCATGGGTGGGTTTTCACCTTATCTTTGAAAACAATGTATTCCACTGTTCTCCAGAACCTCTTTTTAAATAGATGAAAGTTTAATTATTACGGTCGTACTTAATGGAGTCAGTTGTATTTTGCTTGTTATAGTTTCACGCGACGAGTTTTTCCAAGTCTAGCAGTTTGATGCAAATAGGATTAGAATTTAAGAGATATTTTTAAACTTAAGGCTTTATCAATCTAATTTTACAATTCAGTTTACAATAAAACAAACGATTCTTCGCAGAATGTACAGAATTGTTTATAAAATAAAATAAAAATCGGGTAAATCTAGTCGTTTTTGTTGGACACAAACTTCAGCAAAATATATTGTGGTTATTTTTGGGTCGAGTGAAAGAATCTCGATGTGTTTTCTTTACAAAATGTACTTAATTATTAAAAGATGTTAAATTCTTCTTCTTTTTTTTATGATCTTTGCAGACTTTAATTCGACTGTAGCCACAAACCCAGCAATTCATTCTTATGTCTGAGATTTGATCAGATTGGGGACCTGGAGTTTCACTGACCACATCAGTTTTAATTATCTTTCAATGTCTTAACTAAATATGGTCAAATTTCACAAAGGTTTCAATAGAAACTGAATGGGAAAAGAATAGCATTATCTAACATGTATACTTTCAAAGGAATTGTAAGTAAATAAATTTAGAGCAAAGTCAGTCTGACATACTAAAATTACCAGGAATTTGACCTCTGACTTTAATAAACATTCCTCTGTTGATATTTACTGAGTTTAGTGTAAGTAAAACTGATTTTGAGCCAACTCAAATGTGTTCCTATATATTTTTAAATCATCAAATCAAGCAGCCAAAAGTCAGCAGTTAAAATCTTCCTCTTTCAAAGCTATTAATGAATCCTAAAACGATTCAAAAGTATTGAAGAAATCACATTTAAATGATAATTTTTCTGCCATCTTGATGATTCTACCCTTCTTGTTGTGTCTTTCCTCGCTTTGTGATGACTGTTGTTCTCCTCTCACAGAAACAAGCACCAGCCGCGTCTTTTCTCTCTCCACGACAACACTTTTAACCTTGTAAAGTCAACAGCTTCACCGCAATGAAAATGGTAAAGTTGCAATTTCTGTTCTGTTCTCTTACCATTAGCCAAATGCAATCATCTATTGGGAGAAAAACTAATAAGTTCCATTCTTTTTGTTTTAGAAATAAAGTAAATTGTGTTTTCATTGTTTATTTGCTGCCAACAGGTAGTCAATCTAACCTACCTTTAACTTCTTGTGCCCGTTGGCTTTAGATTGTCTAAGGCCACTTAATCCAGGGTTTAAAATAAAGTTAATTAATAAAAAGCATTTAAATTAAAATTAACCAGACCGTATAAATGCTTTGACCCAAATAATCCATGTTGCCCTCAAACTTGCTGCACGAAGTAGGATTAGTAAAATAACTGTTAAACAACTGTTCTCATGAGTTTATTTGGAAAACAGAAAAGCATACCATTAAAAGTAAAAACGGTAACAACATTCTATATATTTGTATTTGGATAAGTTAATGTGGTAATATGCTCTTAGTATTTGGGAAAATGTGATTAATTAGATGTTTTCACTGTAATTCACTTTCACATACTTGATCATCTGCTGAACATTAGTGCTAGCTGGTTTCTGCTTGTTCTTTTTAAAGGATCTCTTGAATATTTCATGGTATATTTTAACCGTGCCTGTTTTCCAACCCCAGCCACCTCCACCGCGTCACAGAGCGATGCGTGTCTTCATGAACGGGGACCGCCACGTCATGGCCAAACATTCGGCCATCTATCCAACCCAGGAGGAGCTGGAAAGTGTCCAGAACATGGTGTCCCACACGGAGCGCGCTCTCAAAGCTGTTTCTGATTGGCTGGATAAAGAGGAAAAGGGAACTACTAAGTCTGAATTTGAAGGCACAGAAGCTGACAAAGACAGGTGAGGAAATATTTGGTGTTTTCCTCCTGGTTACTGGATGAGAACAACATAATCAGCTAACTTGTTTCATCTGCTTTGGATTCCAAAAGTGAGCAGAAGGATCAGGCCACTCGTACTCTGCGTGGTGTGATGAGGGTGGGCCTGGTGGCTAAAGGTTTGCTGCTAAAAGGAGATCTGGACCTAGAGCTGGTTCTTCTCTGTAAGGACAAGCCTACCATCGGTCTGCTGGAGCGAGTGTCTGATAACCTTATTGCACAGATACAGGTACGAAGGGGAATAAAGGCTGGGACGTTCTGGATAGTTTTTTTTTTGTTTTTGTTTTTTCATGCTTTCTGTCAGAACATGGTTGTTCTTTGTTTATAGCAGAGTCAGGCTGGACCATGTTCTGTCTTTGTTGGACATACGCAACAGTTTGATAGGAATTAGGCAAAGTTAAAACTTTCAATTGTATAGCAAACTGGCCCGGTTCGTCCCTATAGAGCGGAGGTCACAGATTAGCGGTCCGAACCAGGGCCCAGCTGCTGGTTAATCCGGACCCAACCTGATTTAAAACATTTATAAGTTACTGCATGTTGTCCGACAACAGTGTCTAACTTCTCTTCCACTGCTTCTCCTGTTAATATGATAAAGCCCTCCCGAGGCGTCCGAAACCCGGCTGTATGTGATACAAATTAGCCAGTGAGCTGCTGTCACTCTGGGTTGCTGCTGCTAGCTACTTTTAGACACAGCCAAAAAAATCTGTGGCAAGCCGGGTCATGGGAAAGAAGGAGAATAGACAATGAGAAAAAAATGAAAAATTGTGTACTGCTGGAATAACTGTAGTGAACTGGTGACAGAAAAGTGAAATGGTGTGCTCAAAGTTGACGCTGCACATTTTGAGTATGTCAATTCAGAACCAGGTCGTCTGCGTGTGTTGCAGTTAACACAGATGTGACCCAACCCCTTCCGCAGACACTCTGGTGCACCTCTCCAAGATTGTAGGTGACCGCAGACAGGAGGCTTCTGATTGGTCAAATCTGCATCCGCTCTACACTATGCGTATATACTGTTTGGTACCTTACCAGCTTTTTTTTTTTTTTTTTTTGTATGACCACCATTGTGGAAAACGATTCGTGAGGTTGGACCAGCTAGAAGGGCAAAGTACGCGAGAACGCTGGGACCCTTTTTCCACCTGGATCCCCGCTCTTTTTGGCTCTCATGTCCCTCTGTTGTTGCACAAACTTTCCCCCACTTCCTCGCCTACTCTGCCTTATCTAGACCCAGAGCTAGTTTCTGATTGTCCCTCTTGCGTTGTGGCGTGGAATAACACAGCGCAGACCACACTTCAATATTGAGCATAACTCAAAAATATCTGCAACAAGCTCACTGAAATGCACTGCTGCGGGAAGGATAACCAGCCCTGACGTCTCTCTAAGCTTTATATCAACTTAAACTCTGGATCCTCCTAGATTTTTCCTTTTTAAGGAGATTTGATAAACATTCGGATGTCACCTGTTGAATCTGATTTATTTTTATACTTGGTATGTTTCTGTGTCCAAAGTATTTATATCAAACCTCATTATACTAATTTCTCCTTCCCAGGCAATAACAGAAGATAAATATATAGTAACGCAGAATATCAGTGATGCCAGCATCATTATCCAGAACACAAAGGAGCCCCCCCTCACGCTCACTATTCACCTCACATCCCCTCTGGTCCGTGAAGAGATAGAGAAGGCTACTGCCGGAGGTAAGCGTCCCAAATAACGACTCTCTCTCTCCCTTTATTAGTGGTAACCTACTTCCAGCTGGGAGGCCAGGCAGACATCAAGGCTAGATAGATATTGTTTATTGGGCCTTCAATGGAGCTAGGGGACAAGAAGACCTTCAGATAAAGAAACAGCGCTATGTTTATAGCTCTCTAGACTCTCTCGTAGTTCCATGTGATGTAATTGTACATTTTTGATGGCCCAATATACAGTAAAGGGCAGGTAGTGTAATTATTGTTGAAGACATGGTTTCTGTTCCCCTTTAAAGATCCAGGTAACAATGAAATGAAGGCTTACTGAGAATTAACCCAAATACAAAACCACTGAGACCACTGTGTTTGCATGTGTTTTTATCATTGATGATGAACGGTTCGCATTGCAGCAAAAATGAGAAGCAAAAAGCCCAAACTCTTTGTTTGACCTCCCCCTCCCCACCCACAGTGGGCTGTTAACCGCCTCCGGTTGTTTCAGCAGGAAAGGTCCAAGGTTACAGATGATGACAAGGGGAGCAGGAAATTGGCAACCATGTCAGCTGGTGTAGCCGTCCCAGCGATCCTTTGAAATTTGAGTGATTAGATTAAATGATTGGGGTTGAGTCAGGTCTTTATGTTCTCGTTTCTCTAACAGAGAGGACGGTAGCCTTGACTTTATCTGTAGCCCTGCACTGACAGCGATGCCCCGTTTGGGCCTTCGTCCATCAGCCATCAGTTTTGCTGCAGTGTGGACTTGTTTTGATACCCACTTATTGTGCATTTGATCATTTCTGCCTGTGGTTCCAATTCTGATTCTCTCTGTCAAGCCTTCTAGTTTGTCAATTTTTAGGGACGCTGGACCTTTGACCAACTGGCCGCTCTCTGTCTCGGAAGGGGCAAAGTGCAGTGTACCCAGTATAGGGGCAAAGGGGAGGGGTTCCACCTCCTGTTAACGTGGGGGGGAGAGGGGAGTGTCTGTTTGAGCTGAAAAACTGTGGAGACAACCTCCCATTTGATACTTTTATTTTTTAAGTGTTTGTGTTTTTTACAGAGGTTATGACTTACGACACAACCCGAGTAAACCGGGTTTCTAGTAGAGATGCATCGATCAGAAGTTCTGCAGCCAGTTTTGGAAATCTACAACCTTCCATAAGGGTTTATAACTAACTGTAAAATGCTTTTATCTTAAATAAAGAAAAAAAAGCATTTTTGTAACATTCAATTCAGTTTATATTGCGCCAATTCACAACACGTCATCTTAAGGTACAATTGAATCAGATCATTGAGTCAGATTGGTTCAAAGATTTCCATCTAAGGAAAACACAATGATTGAATCAACTCTTTGACTTGAAAGCAATCCGTCACACTGAGCATGCATGCAGAGTGGGGAGGGGGACGAACCTCCTGCAGAATCGGGTTCAGTGTGAGCGGCGGTAAGGTAACTGGCGTGGCAGCAGTGCAGAGGTTAAGCAAACGACCCATGTACAGAGGCTTTGTCCTCAACACGACTGCCACAGGTTCGAGTCCTGGCCTTGTTTACTTTGCCACATCTCTTTCCACCTCTCTATAATCCCTCTTCCTATCTGCATACTTTCAGGAAATACAAAAATCAAGGCCATGCGAGCCTAAAAAATATCATCTTTAGATAATATAACGGTAAAGTAGTCCCACAGCTTAGGAGACGAGTTCTGAAACGGTGACATGGAGCACATATTTAGTCACAGTAAAAGCTGAGTCCATGGCTGTGTCTATTAGAAAAACAGGACTAAGCACTGAAAATAATCTATAATCATCTATAATCCGAGATGTTAACAGCAGCAGCCCAGCTGATTATTCTCTCCACGATCTCAGCTAAACGGGTTAATCTTTAGATATGGTAAAAGTTTTTTTTTTGTCCAACAAAACCCAGTGTAATCTAATCTTTTAAAAGGCTCTGGGTGGCTGTATTGTGTTTAGAGTTAGGCTACAGCAGTTGGCACCACACAGCTCTGCTAACGAAAAAGAGTCAACAAGTATCTTGAGGCAGGTTTGCATGAACAGGTACAAAAAAAGCTTTTATGATCGTGAGCCTCATACACCGCTCAGTGGGAAAGTGCTTCTATCCAGGAGCAGCTATTCGTATCCAACTGTTTAAACATGACATCCAGCCGCTTCCTCTCTGCACTGATTGGTGTCCTGTGAGTGGAAACAAAACAGCGCTACTAGATCATCAAACTCGCCTTCATGTCTAAACCGACATATTTTCCTTAGTCGTTTAATGGCCTCATATACCATCTTATTTTTTAAAGCCGTGGGAAAATATCTGATTAATTGATCTAGGAATATTTAGGCATTAATATGAAGGCAAAAATATTAGACAGCATGCCTTCGTTCTCTAAAACCTGCTTTTTGCAAGCTAGCCTCCTCCTGTTGTGGCGTTCTTGATGAAAAGCCTCATAGCATCCCTATGAGGAGGGGAAAAAAAGAAAATCCGATTCTGGCCGCCGGAGAATTCTTTGATGCATCTCTATTTTACAGGTGTCCCTTTGTGTGTATGTGTGCGTGAGAGGGAGAGAAAGCGGGGGCAGGCTGTATGATATTAACTGGGAGGTTGAAAGCTTTGGGTGGTTCTCCAGTGGAGGGATCCCCTCCCCTTCCCCTTTCCTGCCTGTGGTTTGGGAAGGCTGCCTGTGTTCCCCCTGGCCGGCTGACAGAACTCCCCTTGGTCAAACTGTACCTTGTCTTCTTATTCCACCTGCCAATAGAAACGCTTTCAGTCATCGAGCCTCCGGATGTTCTGGACAGGCAGAAATGCCTAACTGCCTTGGCATCTCTACGCCACGCTAAGTGGTTCCAGGTTTGAACCTTGTCTTTATTTGTCTCTAAAACAGATGTAGCTTTGAGTTTTTTTGTTTTATGCTCTTTATTCTTTTATTTCCCTCTTTTGAGGCGTACTTCCTGTAGTATAATTTTAATGACTTGGGTGTTTGTTTCTTAGGATATATGTGTGTCATCACACGCTTCAGTTGCTTTGTTCACTTTACAGGTTCTCTGTCAGTAAAATTGATTCGAAGGAAATTTTGCTGCTTTTAGCTCTTAAGTTTCACTACCTTCCTCATTTAGCGAAGCTTTTGTTTTGACTCAAATCAACAGAATCTGGAACTAATAGCCACGCATCCAGGTGCAATATTTCTCTCTCATTGTTGCTGTGAATGAGTTGTTTTTGTTTTCATAAACGAAATACGCAAGCTACTTTTAGAGCACTTTGTTGCTGCCCCACGTGGTAACGTAAGGCCAACTGTTTGTGGTTAACCGTGTTTTATTACTCGTAGTACTTTGCCTGCGTCAGCTTTGGCTTTTCTGTAACAATCCGTGCTCCATCTCAGCAGCTTCTAAGTGTGAAGTATGTGGCCCTCAACCTCCCTTCTCTGCTCTCCTGGCTGCTTTTCGTTAGTTTGTGCCACAAAACCAACAGGAATATTGCACCTTGAGTCATTTCTGAGTTTTTTTCCCTCTAACTCACCCATGCCTCCCCCTCACAGTGACGCCACATGTATGCACAGCTTTTTGTAATGGTTCACTTGATTCTTACACTAGCCTAAGAGAGTTTGAGGTGTTTTTATTCACTTCTTTCCTTCTGATCCTTCTTAGATGCATGTTTTGTGTTTTTTGAAGCAGTAGTTTAAACCTGATAGCCTCAGCACCAGTTATTTGTATGTATGGTTGTTGCTAAACCAGTTCATGATCTTAAGATCTTCTTGTAAAGTGATCCTTAAACATCCGGGGATATTTTCCACAGTGACAAAGCTAAGCTGAAATAGTCTGTGGCTCCATTTTTCTATATTTACCTTTTAATGTCGGTGGTGTTCTTGCTTGTCCCACATAGCGGTCTCTTCTTGACTAAGACTTGTCTTCCTACCATCTTGCCCCACCCCCTCCCGACTCCTGCTTGTGTTTCCAGGCCAGAGCCAACGGACTGCGCTCGTGCGTCATCGTCATCCGGATCCTAAGGGACCTGTGCACCCGGGTCCCTACATGGGCCCCGCTCCGTGGCTGGGTAAGTTCGCAAACCGAGTGTTTATACTTGCCATAATAAAAACTGTTACTCTAAGCAAGGGCCGAACATTTTCGGCAAAAATCTAATTTGCGAATAATTTCAACCAATATTGCGCTAAGCTGATTTTTTTACTCCAGGTTTTCAGTTTTTCCATGACATTGAAAGCCTGCTTGTGCAAATCTAGCGCTGCAGGACTTTGCTGTAACACTTTTAGGAAAAGGTTTTTCCACAGAAGTCACAGATTAGCGGACCGCTGTGCGGATCCAGACCCACATTCTGGTTAATCCGGTGTAGGTACCAGATTGACTCGGGCTGCCAGATTGACTCGGGGGCCTGCGCCTTTTGAGACGTCACAATACATAATTGTTTTAACGTTTGCACAATTGCGCAAAACATTTTGATTGGTCTGGACAGCTTACTAAAGTAATTATAGCGGGGTGTAGGTTTTATTCGAAAGCGGGATTGCGGTTTGTAAAATTTTACGAAGAAATTC
>NW_015150643.1:186947-193682 GCF_000732505.1 Cyprinodon variegatus | reverse complement strand
GAATTTCTTCGTAAAATTTTACAAACCGCAATCCCGCTTTCGAATAAAACCTACACCCCGCTATAATTACTTTAGTAAGCTGTCCAGACCAATCAAAATGTTTTGCGCAATTGTGCAAACGTTAAAACAATTATGTATTGTGACGTCATCAAAAGGCGCAGGCCCCCGAGTCAATCTGGCAGCCCGAGTCAATCTGGCAGCCCGAGTCAATCTGGCAGCCCGAGTCAATCTGGTACCTACACCGGACCCAACCTGATTTAAAATATTAATAAATTACCGCATGTTGTCCGATTAACAGTGTCTAACTTCACTTGCGCCACTTCTCCACTTAATACGGTAAAGCCCTTTAAAGTGTCCGGCACCAGGCTAAACATGATACAAATTAGCCAATGAGCTGCTGTCAGTCTGGGTTGCTGCTGTTGCTACTTTTAGACACAGCAGGCAAACCTGTGGTAAACCAGGCGATGGGGAAGAAGAAGAAGATGATGAGGAAAAGGAAAAAAATAGAGAAAGTGTGAACTGCTGGAAGAACCGTGGTAAACTGGTGAAAGAAAAGTGAAATGGCGTGTTCAAAAACGACCCTGCACATTTAGATTTTGTTTGGCTCAACCTGCTGCTATGAAGCAGGATTCTCCACCATGAAAAGAATCTAAAATAAATATGGATCCAGGCTCAGAATGAGCACGTTGATATGTGCTTTAGAATGTCTTTGTCTCCATTCAAACCCAGGTTTAAAGCCTTGCAGGGCAGCATAAAGCCCACTGCTCCCATTAAGCCAGAAAAAACTGAGGGCTGAGGGGGCAGAGAGAGATTTCAGAAACTTGTGTAGTGCCTCATATTAGCACCTGCTAAGAGCGAAGCTCGTTTTTCCATCTGTTTTTATAGAGAAAGAAAGAAAATACAATTAGTTCTGTTTAAAGCGTTAAAATCCGGGCTCTTTTTTTACTAAAACAACACTTGATGTTTGCTGATTTAAAAAGCCTGATTTGTTGCACGCTGTCCATTTTTAAGGATTTTTTTGGACGAAGCTTCGAAATTGATACTCTAGGATGCTTTGCTGGTTTTGTCTTTTGTAAAGAAGAATCTCTTCCGTTATTGTCCAGGGCAGTTTGGAAGTTTGTACTTCTGGAGCCAGTGTTGTTGCTTTTTGTTTTTTTCCTTAATTGTTTATTGATGCATTCTGCTGGAATCCTTGAAAATCCTCAATTCAGCACTGTTCCACTTGTAATGTTGCAAAGACGAATTCTTCTGAGAGAATTCAACACTTTCATTCTCTCTTCTGTTGCACAGCCGCTGGAGCTGATCTGTGAGAAAGCGATCGGCACAGGAAACCGACCCATGGGGGCGGGTGAAGCTCTGCGGAGAGTTTTAGAGTGTCTTGCTTCAGGGATCCTCCTGCCAGGTGTGTAAATACCTCCTGTGCCTCCTCACAGGTGATCTTTGCTTTTGATCTAAATCAAGCCTTGAACTGCTGTTTTTCAGACGGGCCTGGTATTTACGACCCCTGTGAGAAGGATCCTACTGATGCCATCGGTCACTTGGATCAGCAGCAGCGGGAAGACATCACACTGAGCGCACAAGTGAGCCTATTAAAGCTGCTTAGCCATATTCAGCTGATAAAACACGATTAACCTAATAAAATGTATCTCTCCGGTCGCCAGCATGCTTTAAGGCTGTCAGCTTTTGGGCAGCTTCACAAAGTGCTGGGAATGGACCCTCTACCCTCAAAAATGCCCAAAAAGCCCCGCAGCGATACCCCCATTGATTACACAGGTACAGCACCCTGTCGTTTTGGAGGTATACAAACATTATTGTAATTAAAGAACATTTTTGGATCTTTAAAATTGGAGATATGTTTCTAATGACATGATTTAATGTTTATTTAGTGCAAATCCCGCCCAGCACGGCGTACGCCCCACCCATGAAGAGGCCTATAGAGGAAGAGGAGGGACCCGATGACAAGAGTCCAAACAAAAAGAAGAAAAAGCTGCAGAAGAAATGTAAGTTTATCTGTAGTTACTTAGTTTAGCTTAAATCCTCATTTATTTCCTTTACTACATTCAAGTTATTGGCTGTTAGAAAGATTAACCTTTGCTGGTTTTGTTCCAAAAAGCTGCAGATGAAAAAGCTGAACCACCTCAGGCTATGAACGCCTTAATGCGGCTCAATCAGCTGAAACCAGGCCTCCAGTATAAGCTGATATCCCAAACTGGTCCAGTTCACGTTCCGGTATTCACTATGGCTGTGGAGGTGGACGGAAAGTCGTTTGAAGCTTCAGGTCCCTCCAAGCGCACGGCCAAGCTGCACGTAGCCGTCAAGGTGAGCGCAGTCTCCTAAATGTATTTACTGACGGTGCACGCAGCTCCACGCTTGGACCAATCAGATGGACTTTGCTGATTTTAAATCAAACTGAATGTTTTGGGGTGAGTTTAGGTGCTGCAGGACATGGGCCTACCCACCGGGGTGGAAGTGAAGAGTGAACCGACTGTTAAAGTGGAAGAAACAGCGGTAGCAGTCACAGCAGAAGAAGTGCAGCCGCCAGCGACGCCCACCGAATCTTCCTCTGCCACCACTGCAGCAGCGCCGGCTGCTGCCACCGAAGCTACAGAGGTAAACATCAGCCGATAACGCTGGACGCCGATGAGTTGGCTCTCCTCTCACGGCCGCTTTTTCTCCTTTCAGACCGCTCGCCAACAGGGACCAATCCTGACTAAACACGGCAAGAACCCTGTCATGGAGCTGAACGAGAAGAGGCGGGGCCTCAAGTACGAGCTCATCTTGGAGACGGGCGGCAGTCACGACAAACGCTTCGTCATGGAGGTGGAGATAGATGGGCAGAAGTTCCAGGGCACAGGATCCAATAAGAAGGTGGCCAAGGCGTACGCAGCGCTGGCTGCCCTGGAGAAGCTTTTCCCTGAAGGCTCTGTTCCTGAGCCGTCCAAGAAGAAGAAGGGACCACCCATGGTAGGCGTCCTGTGACAGCGCCCCCCTAAGGCCTTTATGCTTTCTTACTACTTCTCTGCTTTTTCACATTTTAACATTTTTTTTTTCCCAAAATCTTGTATTTAAATTTTATCCCAGTAACACAACAAAAATGACCTTGGTAATGAGGAAGAAAATCATCGCTGCAGCTTTATGTGTTTTAAAGAGGAGGGTTTGTAGCCATGGTGACGTGCAGTGCTCAATCTCCTGATCTAAAGGAGAACCTTCTACACAATCTCCCAGCTCATCTGTTGGTCTTTGCTTTTTTTCCACGGTTTTCACCAGCAGCATTTCCATTGACCAGCAAATTGACATTATGATAATCAATCTTTCTTGTTTTTCTTTTTTTCTTTTTTTTATTAAAGAGACTAAAGATTATTTTGTTATTTTAGTCTTATCAATTAACTGTTTTCACATTGTACAAGTCAGGTGATCAAAAACTGAATGTTACTCCTTATTTAGTTGAGCTGCCCCAAAAGCAATATCATCTTAAGTTATATGCTCATTTAAAATAAAAAACAAAGCAATGATTTTTCCAAGTTTTACCAGTATATGCCAGTCATATATCAACGGTCAATCTGTCTAATTTTTCAGTCATAGCATCTTGATTCATATGTCGCAGCTAATATACGCAACGGTTGAAATAAGAATCGTTTACTTTCCCATTGAGTTCCATCCCAGTGTTCACGGGGATCCGACACTAAACTCTCCTCCTCTTGCATGTTTCCTCTGTCCATAGCGTTTCTTGACAGTGTTGTTTCTAAGTCACCAATTTATTGCTACTTGGTCCCAATGGAATTTCCCATTGGGAACCTACTAGCACTGCTAGTAGGTTCCCGATTCTGACAAATCGGCCACAACCAAACTTGCTGTCGAACCTTTCGCCACAACAATCCCGCCCCCTTGATAAACGACCAATCACATTCACTTTATTCACTCGGGGACAAAGTCGGGCATCACTCGGGAGAATTGGGAACTGTGACGGTTGGAACTGCTGCTTTCCATCGACTTTAATAAAATATCCATGATTTTTTTTTTTTTTCTTTTTTTTTATAGTAATGTGAGAAAAGTAAGAAGTCGAAGGGGCAAGAATTCCTGTAAAGGCACATTTGCTGAACTGCAGGTCAGAGGATTGTTTTTCCTCTGGTTAATAAAAGTAAATATTTTTTATCTTTTTAAGCACCCATCTTTTGGCCTGATGGGAGGCGTGGAAGCCGGTGCTCCCAGAGGCAGAGGCAGAGGAGGACGAGGCCGAGGAAGAGGCAGAGGCTTCAACAATGGCGGAGGCTACAGCCAAGGAGGTAGAAACCTGCATTCCCTTTTGGGACGCTGAGCTAACGGGGTTTAAATCGCCTCGCTAACATTTGTGCTTTCCTGTCAGGTGGTTTTGGAACGTACGGATACGGTAACAGCACCAACTCTGGATACAGTGAGTATTTAGTTTGTTTCCCTTTAATGTTGCAAACATTTGTCATTCTGGATAAAAGTAAAAGACAGAAGGTTGACCATTGTGTTGGCAGAGATGTCCTTGTGTCCTTCAGTTTGTTGCAACTCTCCATTTTTATGTAAAAGCTCCTTAATCTCACTGGGATTATCCTGGCTGAGTGATTTTACATTTCTCTGCTTTAAGCCACAGGGTTGAATCGGGTTTTTTTTGACAAGCCTCCTCTTATGAGTTTCCCTTTCTTCATTCTGGCAGCCTGGTTTGAAGACTTGACCTACCTGAGCGTGACAGGAGCAGAGAAATCTAAAAAACCAATGTCCAACACAATAAAATAAACAACCTAATCTGACCTAACATGGCCTGCCGCTTTTAAGGCAGAAGAAAATTCAAAATAATCTAATTTTGACATTTTTTTGTCCCCTTCTCTGCCCTGTCTCACTCTTTAGGTGACTTTGTCTCAGACTACTATGGCTACCACGAGTTTGCGACATAGAACTTCCCAGGCTTAGTGAAAGGAAAAAACAAAACAAAAACAGTCCCGTTGAGAGGATTTTAAAGGACAAAATACTCTGTAGTGTTCCAGCAAGATCGTAGAGTCCCATCACCGCCATGTTCACCACCCTGGGGATAAAGGGACTCCATCTATAGCCTGTCTGTCCAATACCACTTGTCACTTCCTGCCACCTGGAGGAGACGATCTTCCACTGCATGCATGCAGCCATTAGAGATTCCTCTGGACGTACCCAAACACCAGGACCTTCTCAAACCTCGCGGCCCATTTGGGCCTGCGTTCCCTCATAGTTTGACCCCTGGGAGCTGGAATGCTGTTTTTTTTTATTGGTTTATCTTTAGATAAACCAGTGAAGTTTTGTTTTAACTGTTTGCCTTTGTCACTTCCATCTATATCTGGGTTAATTTGATAAATGTAGCTCTGTTTAAAGGAAACTCAACATATTTCATAGAATCTGTTGATTCCCCGTCGTAGTGCTGCAGATTTAGAAACACACTAGCTGCATGATGGTCTTACTCTAGTAATTAGTTATTTTTTATTTTTGACTTGTATCAGTAAAGATGGAAGAAAAAAAGTTGTCCTTTGGTTTGTTTTCAGACTGGATGAAATCTGTGCTATGGGAGGACTCCTCCCTCCTGCTGTTTTTATATGTTCTTTTATTAATAAATGTTGCATTCGTGAACCATTTCCTTATTCTTTATGTATTTAAAACACAACCTGGAGCTGCTACAAGCTGTGACATTTGATCCATTTTAAGCCTTTGCTGTCATTCCCTTAGATTACTATGACAACGATGGAGCGAATGGAGGAGCCGGGGTGTCTGGAAGCCTTTCAGGAGGCCCTCCGTTCAGCTCCCCCGAAGCGCCGGCTCCAAGCTCCTATGCTTCCTATTACCAGAATGAAGGCTCCTACACGCCCCAAGCAGCCAGCAAAATGCCCAAAAAGAAACCCCCCGGGCTGAAGGGGGGAAAGGGAAACATTCCAGGTCCCCCTAGGGGCCCCGCTGGGCCTCCAGGAGGCTACATGTCAGGGCCCCCTGCAGGGCAGGGCCCGTACAGCCAGTATGGGCCGGTAAAGAAGAGCTTCAACCAGAACCAGGGTGTCGCAGGCGGTTACTCCTACAGCACCGCCTACCCCAGCCAGGTGACAGGAGGGGCTGGTCCTGGAGGGAACCAGGACTACGGCTATGAAGGTGAGTTCCTGCACAGCCTGAAAGAGTTTGGAAATTTAGTCTTTCCCATTTTTAGGCACAGATAGNCTGGAGGGAACCAGGACTACGGCTATGAAGGTGAGTTCCTGCACAGCCTGAAAGAGTTTGGAAATTTAGTCTTTCCCATTTTTAGGCACAGATAGAAGGAAGAAAATTAGTATTTCCAGACTATTAATCATCCTGCTTCACTATTTCATCATTTCTTTCTCAATCATCCATCATTTCATCCGTTCATCCAGACAGTAATCCTTTCATTTTCCAGTTTTTCTATCCGTCCTTCAGTTTAATATGCAGTGTTGTTTTTGACAGCCATCTTAGATTAAGTCTTTAAAGATATTATTAGTTCTATTCACATTTTATAAATTACGATATGCGATAGTTTTAGTCAGTTTTAGTTGACTAAAACTAGACTAAACCCTTTTTAAGTTTTAGTCAGTTTAATGTTACAAAAAAAGTGAACCTTTACAATCTGGAATAACAACCAGATTCTTTCCCAGACTGACAGCTCTAGCATAGATCCTATAATGGCTGGGTGAGGAATGCTGCCATGCAGTTCATCATTGCTGTTGGGCAGAAAACTTTGATTTA
>NW_015150643.1:182412-185480 GCF_000732505.1 Cyprinodon variegatus | reverse complement strand
TTTACTTCATATTTAAATAGAAACAAGAACAATAGAAGAGAAATATTCAAAGATTTATCTGCCTCTTTCTCTGGCGCTTTATCCAAAACTTAATGGTATGCAATGAAATATTTTTTTGGACATCCTTTAAGGATTTCTTTTGGTAGAAATTCTCTTGTGAGCTGGAAGAAAAAAAATCTTGATAAGAGATTTTTTACGCTTGGCAGAGGACGATCAGCCACGTAGTTTATTAAGTAGCGAGAGCAGGAAGAGCCATACTGCTGAGAGCGAACCATTAGAGGCGTGAAGCGACAGAGCTAAGCCGCGCAAAGACGCTTTTCTGCACAGCGGGAAGATCAGCAGAGTTTGTCAGAGTTGAGGGCGCAGTACCAGGCCATTGCAGGTTATTTTCTCCCTCTGCCACTGCTGCCATGATCCATCTGTGCTTCTGCAGCATGTGGAACGCTGCGCAGCAGGAGGACGGCAGGATAAAACAACTAAAACTGACTAAAACTTAAACCCATGACTAGTCATGTTTCAGTCATCTAAGATCCATGTTTAGCTTGTCAGTTTTCATTATCTCCATGGAAAAAAAAGGAGCGTCAATGAAATAATTTCGTCATCCTCATTGTTGACGAGAACAACACTGTCATCCTTCAGCCAACAAAACATTCATCCAGCCATCTTGGATCCAACCATCAGTCATCAGTTTCTGACATTGATCTTTGTATTTTGGTTTAAACTTTCTAGGTTGGTTTAATTTCATTCAGTTAGAACAGAGATGCACTTATACAGTAAATTGCTCACAAATCTCACTCTAGTTTTTATAGCTTTGAAAAAAAAAAAAGCATGTTGACACTGGATCTTAGAGTTTTCATTGTTTTCACTGGGAGGTGTTAACTGGTTTAGCTGCATCACTTCCTTGTTTAGTCCCTTGCCCATATGAACAGTATCGTACTTATATCGTTGTTATAGAAACGCACACAGAGCTTTATTTACTGACAAAATGAACAAAACATAAAACATATATTTCTAATGAAACAGCAATAGTATGCTGTAATTTTAGCTAATTAAAACTATGCAACCAGAGGGAATTCTGGAGAAATGTCATACAGCTTGAGTACACATATTTAAAGTGGAACCAAGATTGATTAAATGACGCAGCTCTAATCCATCCAAACTTGTCCTCCGGATTCATAGATCTCATTTATTTATTATTTTGCTAATTTTTCACGTCTCCTCTGCTTCCAGGCTTCAGCTCCCCTCCCAGTTACAGCGGACAGGGAGCGGCCAACCAGGGCTTCGGCCCCAACCACAGCCAGTACCACACCCCGGGCTTCGGCCGAGGCGACGGCAACATGAACTACCAGTATAGATAAGCTGTTAGCGCTCATGTCTGAACCAGTGACACCCTGCATCCGTGTCTCCAAACCTTTTCCACAGAGAGTGACGGACGGCCTGCCTCTGCTCTTTGCCTTCTCCATGTTTGCTTCCTATGTGCTTTCAGATTTAGATGTAGCACATGTTGGCACACTTTTTGAGATTTGTGGACTTTTTAAATTAGTGGTCTGTTTCAATGGTATGATCTGTTTTCGTTTTGTATTTATTTTTGTAAGCTTTTGCTCTTGGTTTTTGCCACTACATATGAAAATGGATGTGATGCACCTATTTTTAAGTCCAGACTTCAGTTTCTTTTTATTTTAGTTTAAATGGCTGGAAGAATCGGAGACAACTTCAAGTAAAAAAAAAAAAAAAAGTAGTTTAACCAATGTTTTGATTTTGTTGCTCCATTGTTTTGGTAGCTTTAATATGTACCCAGAGATCTTTTTCTTTTTTTTGTCTTTCTTCCCAGCAGTGGTTGTGCTCTGTGGCCGTTTTCTGTTCTTTACCTGATGTGACGTGGTGGTTTCACCATCTGATTTATAACTGGAACATTAATTCTGCTGTTGAAACCACATCTCTGCTCAATGTAGCTTTTAAATTGGGTGGGGTTTACTCCTGTTAATGTGTAACAGAGTGTTTGTATTAAAAAAAATACTTTTTATTTTGAATTAACAGTTGTATTCTTGCATTTTTATCGTTTATGAGCATAAAACAATAAGCTGTTAGGCTAATTATAGTAGAGGTTAAACATTTGGTTTCCCTAATAAGTCAGAGTAAATTATCCTCTAATAAGGTTTCAGTTCAGTTTGATAATATGAAAAACTATAGGAATAATGAGCTGGTTGTATTAAGAGTAGATCTAAAGTATTTTGCTTATATAATCCAATCTTATTTACGTACTATAGGCTCTTTTTTTAATAGTAGAATTTAATTATATGTGGAGCTTAATTATTTTAAAACCTAAAATATTTTTGGACTTTACAACTTAATGTGATATCATGTTTTGCCTGCATGAAAAACTGAAAAATTTAGAAATAGTTGTGGAAGGATAAAAGGTGTAAAAGCCAGAGGGTTAATCAAAGCAGCTAATTTATTTTTTCTTCCTGTGTAAATGTTCCCAACTTGATCAAATTCATCTGGAAGATCAAACCGGATAAAGTAAAAAATTTCTGTTCTCTCAAAGCCCTTAGCTAAAGGAGGAGCTAAAGGAGGTCTGAATGTTCTTACTTTTACTTCACTTAATCAAGCTATAAAAATGAACTGGATTAAAGGTTCCTTAATTGTCCAAACAGCGTGTGGAACATCTTCCCCTCTAACCTGTTTGCTAATGTTGGTAGTCTTAACTTCCTGCTAATAAACTGTGTACAGAATTATTAGGCAAGTTGTATTTTTGAAGATTATTTTTATTATTGGGCCACAATTGTGTTCTCAATCAACCCAAAAGACTCTTTAATATCAAAGTTTCATATTTTGGCCATTTTATGAGGATGTCTGTGTGTGGAGGTAAATATATTACTGTGCAGAATTATTACGCAACATAGTAAAAAAAACAACTATATCCATCTCACTTGTTTATTTTCATCAGGTAAACCAATATAACAGCTCAAAATTCATTTGCGACATTCGAAAACAAATCAGTGACCAATATAGCCACCTTTCTTCCCCATGGCGCTCTAAAGCCTTCCATCCATAGATTCTGTCAGTGT
>NW_015150643.1:179320-182128 GCF_000732505.1 Cyprinodon variegatus | reverse complement strand
AGATGCTCAGTTGGCTTTAGGTCAGGGCTCTTGCTGGGCCAGTCAAGAATGGTCACATAGTTGTTCCCAGTCGACTCCTGTGTTATTTTAGCTGTGTGCTTGGGGTCATTGTTTTGTTAAAAGGTGAACCTTTGGCCCAGTCTGAGGTCCTGAGCTCTCTGGAAGAGGTTTTCTTCCAGGATTTCTCTGTACTTGGGTGCATTCAACTTTCCTTCAATTGCAACAAGTTGTCCTGTAACTGCAGCTGGAAAAACAGCCCCATAACATGATGCTGCCACCACCATGCTTCACTGCAGGAATTGTATTGGGTAGGTGAAGAGCAGTGCCTATTTTTCTCCACACATACCGCTTAGAATTAACCCCAAAATGTTCAATCTTGGTCTTGTCAGACCAGAAAATCTTCTTTCTCATAGTCTGGGACTCTTCATGTGTTTTTTGGAAAACTCTATGAGGCTTTCATTTGTCTTGCACTGCGGAGAGGCTTGCGTCAGGCTCTCTGCCATAAAGCCCTGACTGCTGGAGGGCTGCAGTGATAGTTGACAGTGTGTAACTTTCTTCTTTCGCCCTACCGCATCTCTGGAGCTCAGTCACAGTGATGTTCATATTTTTCTCACCAAGGCTCTTCTCCCACCATTACTTACTTGCACTGAGGAGAGACTTCCGTCACGCCACTCAGTTTGGCTGGACACCCAGGTCTAGGAAGAGTTCTAGTCGTCCCAACCTTCTTCCATTTAATTGTTATGGAGGCCACTGTGCTCTTAGGAACCTTGAGTGCTGCACAACTTCTTTTGTAACCTTGGCTAGATCTCTGCTTTGCCACAATTCTGTCTCTGAGCAAGTTTCTTTAACATCATGATGCTTGTTTGCTCTGACATGCACTGTAAGCTGTAAGGTCTTCTATGGACAGATGTGTGCCTTTCCTACTAGAGTCGAATTCAGTATAATTAAACACAGTAAGACTCCAATGAAGGAGCAGAACCATCTCAAGGAGGATCAGAAGAAATGGACAGCCTGTGAGTTAAATATGAATGTCACAGCAAAGGGTCTGAATACTTATGACCGTTTCTGTGTGTTTCTGTCAAGATGGGGTGTACATTAATGAGAAACAAAATGACCTTTTTTGATTTTAGGAAATGGCTGCAATAAAACAAAGAGTAAAAAATGTAAAGGTCTATCAATCAATCAATCTCTTTATTGTCAACTACAATTTAAATTGTAATCGAGATTTCAGTTTCAGTACAAACCATTCATAACATACATCTACAGTACTAGATTGGGGTGGGGTGGGGCTGATGGGGAATGATTAACTGAGGCTGTGTGTGCTGTACAACGCTGCCTTTAGTGCGTTCTTATGGCTGCCAAGGACCCCACCGTGAGGCGGTTCCCTATAGCGCTGATTTATTTCTGTGAAAAATAGGAGCCGCATTGTGGAAGAGGGGGAAAAAAAGCATATTTCACAATTTATCCTTGACAGGATACAGTTTGATATATCAAAAAAACCTCAGCACAAGAAAAGCACATATAAACACGAGACCAACATTTCTGCAGAGGCTCACATCAGAGGCTGAAGCCACATGAAAGTCAATCTGACATTTGAGCATTAGTTGTCTGCGTTATGTGTGTTTTTCAACCGGCTCTATAGTTCTGGATGCATCAACAGATGTTCGCGGGTAGGGGAGGGGGTCGGGGAGAAGTTCTTCAGGGCACTTCTGCCATAACATCCAGGGGAGGTATGATGAAGGGGAGGCCGAATCCAAAATAAACCTTATTGTTTTGAGAGCAGGCTGCACAGGAATTTATCGTCAGCCTCGAGTCTTCTCTTGCTGGCTCTACATGGCGAAATCCAATATTCCAAGTTTGGTGGGCTTTTCCGCCTTGAAGCAAGCGTGCGCATCCAAGATATTATCCCATTTCACCTTTGAGTTCAACCACCACAGCCAGCCTGTGCTCAATTGCACCCAGCATGCGGCTCGCTCCCGTGGCTGCTCATTCACTGCCGGCAGCCCGATCAATGCCCAAATTGCTGGCGACATCCTCTGTAATTGTAGATACATCAGGTGTCCTCCAACTCCAAACAGGCGAAATCTGAGTATCATAAATCCGAAAATCCATACGTTTTACATATCCTGAAATGACAATATTGTAAAACACACCATCCTCCAAGCCTTCCAGGAGTCCATGGTGTATCCCACGAAGTATCCCCTGGCAGTAAAGAAAGGGTCCCCTTTACTCTGTCTTCCAGTTGAGAAAATGTGATCAATTATTGCATTGAGATACGAGCTGACCAGATCCATTGTTCCATTGTTTGAATTCAGGTGAAAAGAAGAGAGGGCTCACAAAAGACAAGTCACAGCACAGCAGGGACAGATCACGGAGTTGTGGAGATATATGTATATATAGATATTATGGAGCTGGAAGCCAGGGTTCGTATCCTAACAGGAGGGAATGAGCTGACAGTGTGGGTCTTTAGGCAAGATGCTTAACGTTAATCCCCACACTGCACCCTGGGTGACGCACAATGGCAGCTCACTGCTCCCCAAAGGATGGGTTGAATGCAGAGAGTTCATGTCGCTGCTCTGTACTTCTGACAGTGTAATGACAATAAAATGGTGGGGAAAAAAAGAAATATATATATATATATATATAGATCTCTCTATATATATATATAAATATACTGTAAAAAAAATAAAGTGTAAAAATGTCCACAGCTGTATGTTCATTATCTTTTCTTTAGATGCACAGCATTATTTTTTGTAAAACAAATACAGTACAGTATTTTGTTTATTGTTTATAATTTTTTTAAGTCTG
>NW_015150643.1:154003-177245 GCF_000732505.1 Cyprinodon variegatus | reverse complement strand
TTGCAGATTTAATAAAATGATCACAGGTAACAAAAACAGGAATCCAAAAACCAACTTAAAAATTAAACACAAACCAGAACCATGGAGACATCAGGGGAAAACAATCACGAGGAGCCTGGGTAAGATGAAGTAAGACAAGGAACCAGCACTGAGGAACTGCACAAGGAGAGTATTAATGGCTAACTGAACAAAGAGAGGACTAACAAGCAGATTGGGAGCAGGTGTGAAGAGAGCGATCTAAGGAGCTAAGGAAAAAGGAGAACACAAGATGGCAACAGGGCAACAAATAAAAACCTAAGAATTGAAATATAACCAGAAAACACAACAAAATAAAAATTAAACCAATACTAGAAAACATGGAGCAAAGTTAAACTGAATACTCAAAAGAAAATATAACAGAACCAAGACTGTGACAGTACCCCCCACTCAAGGGTGGATTCCAGATGCGCTAAAATGTCCAAAAAACAAAGCAACCCACCAAAGGTGGGCGAGGGCAACAGAAAGTCTCTGAAGGCCGGCTGTGGGGCCGCAGACGAAGCAGAGTCTCTGGAGGCCAGCTGTGGGGCCAGAGACGGATCTGGCCCGCTAAAGGGCTCTGGCTCGGGATGTGCTGGCTGGATTGTTTCTGCAGTGGTCATCACAAGCTGGTGGCGGTGAGGATTAGATTTCAACTTCTTTATCCTGTTTAATTTTTATTTACAGTCAACGTGAATAAAATCAAATACTTCAACAAGGTGGCAAAGAGGTAGCTGAAGAAGTCCCATCAGACCCAGACAGAGAGCTTCAGGCTGGCGCCTGTTCAGGCCGACCTCATGAACCTAAACAACCCATGCAGCCCTCAGGCTTCCAGAGCGCTCCAAAACCCCGAAGCACCGGTGGTGAACGTCCAACAGTTCCTGACGTCCCTCAAGGTACCGATCCCCCGCCGAGTGATGTAATCGGTTAAGGAGAAAGACGCTTGTTCTGTTGAAACTAACTGGGTTTCTGTCCTCAGAGAGCGTTTGGCAGCAAGTCCACCGAGGAATTGATCAAGCTGCTTTATCACATCTGTGGTAGGATGTCGGAGTATGATCTTTTCTCCGATAAGCTAAAACAGCTACTGGGCTTTCTGCAGCAGAACTCTTCTATGGAGGATGACAGGTACGGTGAGCCTATGGACACTTCGTCCAATCAGACCCAGACAGAGAGCTTCAAGCTGCCTCCTGTTCAGGCCAACCTCATTAATCTGAGTGATAATACGTGCAGCCCTCAGGCTTCCAGCGCGGTCCAAAACCCAGCAGAGCCGGGGGTGAACCTCCACGAGTTCCTGACGTCCCTCAAGGTACCGATCCCCCGCCGAGTGATGTAATCGGTTAAGGAGAAAGACGCTTGTTCTGTTGAAACTAACTGGGTTTCTGTCCTCAGAGAGCGTTTGGCAGCAAGTCCACCGAGGAATTGATCAAGCTGCTTTATCACATCTGTGGTAGGATGTCGGAGTATGATCTTTTCTCCGATAAGCTCAAACATCTGCTGGGCTTTCTGCAGCAGAACTCTTCTATGGAGGATGACAGGTACGGTGAGCCTATGGACACTTCGTCCAATCAGACCCAGACAGAGAGCTTCAAGCTGCCTCCTGTTGAGGCCAACCTCATTAATCTGAGTGATAATACGTGCAGCCCTCAGGCTTCCAGCGCGGTCCAAAACCCAGCAGAGCCAGTGGTGAACCTCCACGAGTTCCTGACGTCCCTCAAGGTACTGATCCGCAGCCGAGTAATGTCATCGGGTAAGGAGAAGAATGCTTGTTCTGTTGAAGCTAACCAGGTTTTTGTCCTCAGAGATCGGTTGGCAGCGAGTCCACCACGGAGCTGATCAAGCTGTTTTATATCATCTCCAATAAGATGTCGGGTATGATTTTTTCTCTAATAAGCTAAAACATCTGCTAGACTCTCTGTAGCAGTACTAGATCCAGAGGCAAAGCTGAAAAAGAAAGAGCAGGCTAATCAGGAGGTTGGGTCCATGTAAACTTGCTGCTTCTGCTGCTTTAGGTGTGAACGTAGCACTGTTACTTCAGTACCTCTAGTGGCAAAATAAAGTATCACAAGATCAAACACAAACACCCTGCCTTTGATTTTTTTTTTTTACCTGCCTTTCAGGCAATAAAATAAAAAACAGAAGCTATCTCATAAATTCAGAAATAAAGAAATTATCTGTTAATCCAGAAAAACAGAAGCTATCTCATTAATTCAAAAAGAGAAAGAAATGTCTCTTAATCCAGAAAAACAGAAGCTATTGCATTAATTCAGAAAAAAAAGAAATGATCTGTTAATTCAGAAAAAAACAGAAGTGTTATCTCATTAATTCAGAAAAAAAGAAATTATCTGTTAATCAAGAAAAACATCGTTTTGGTAATTCAGAAGATATTTTATATAAGTTTATCACGGTAATTTAGAAAAAATACTTTTAGATTTTATTCGTGTAAATGTTTTGTTTTTATATTTTGCCACTCTCAATATGGCGGAAGCGCTCAGCACCGGTTTTGCCACTCGAGCACGGTCGGTTCCTTAATTACCCAAAAACCTACGTCACGTCCGGTCTCTTTCGGGCTTTGCAGGGCTCCAGCATGGCGGACACCGGTGTGGTGGAAACGCTTCTCCAGCGGATTGAGAAGGTGGACGGCGGCGTGGACTCCCTGGAAGTGGCGGCCAGCCTCGGGGTGGACCACCAGGTCATCGTCGGAGCCGTAAAAAGTCTTCAAGCGCTCGGTGATGTAAGTATTAGCGGACTGAGAGGCAGCGGAAGTTGGATTGTCACTGTCAACATTTAGCATAACTGATGCAATGTGTTTAAAGGAGGAGGAGTTGGAAGCAACAGCGCAGCTGAATGAAGCAGCAGAGATCAGTTAGAGTGACTGACTGAGGTCTGGTGATACTCTGCTGAGATATTTTTTACTCTTTGGTATCCAGATCATCTCCGCGGAGCTTCGCTCCTCCAAACACTGGGAGCTGACAGAGGAGGGCAGCGAGATAGCCGAGCAGGGCAGCCATGAAGCCCGGGTGTTCAGCTCCATCCCTCTGGAGGGTCTGCTTCAGGCTGAGCTCATGGTGAGTGGAAGACAAAAAGAGACAAACTATGATCTTAGTTAAGAAAATAAAATATAATAATCATAAACTCTCATTATATCAGAGCAAGCATTCATCTATTGTGATAAAGTGTTTTAAAGGGATTTATTCATCAGTGTCAAATAAACCTCCCACCTTGCTCCCAAATTATCTTACGTCTGTTTCCTAGTTCAGGATTATGTTACAGATAGAAATGTGCTGTATCCACAACAAGATTGCATGTTGCATGTTCTCCCTGAGCATGCATTGTTTCTCTCTGGGTACTCCGGCTTCCTGCCACAGTCCAAAACATGACTGTTAGGTTAATTGGTTCTCTAAATCCTCCTTAGGTGTGTGTGTGATTGGTTGTTTGTCATGTTTGTCTCTGTGTTTATGGACTGGCGACCTGTCCAGCTTGTACCCCACTTTATTGATCTCACTTTGGAGAAATTCCCCCTTTGCATTTAACCCATCCCCTTGGGGAGCAATGGGCTGCCATTGTGCGGCACCCGGGGAGTAGTGTGGGGTTAAAGATCTTTTGCTCAGAGACCCAGAGTGGCAGTCTGTGGGAGTGGGGCTTGAACCACAGGATCCCTAGCTCTATGCTCTAACCACTGGGCCCCCACTCCCCTCCAAATTCAGTAACTGCATAATATTAATCCTCAAACCGTCAATGTGATGAAAAATAAAACTGTCTTTAAACTGGTTTTCTCCTACACTGGAGGTCTTATACTGCGGGTCATGAAAGTTTTAGTTGATTAGCCTTTTTTTTTTTATATCCCCCCTGCAATTTTTTCCACTAATTAAAATCTCTTTAAATCCACATTAACATTAATCCAACACACTGTAGTAAACAGATAAATGGAGGCAGAAGATGTCTTTCAGTCATCAATGCACACATTCAGTGACACACAGGAGCTCTTTCAAGCTGGGCACCGTTTCATTCACAACACCTGTCCCATCAACCAGGAATCAGAAATACTTTAATAATCCAAGGGTAAAATTACTTTCATTATATGACTCCATCTGTAATAGAGTGACTATAGGAACAGTTTGATTTAACACATTTTCATACAATATATATAATCAGGGGGGCTCCCCGCTCCATCTCACCATCAGTTTGGGGGTCCTTTAGCCTGGAAAACGTTACAGACCCCTGTCCTACACTATTTACATTTTGATCATTGCTGCACTTTATAAATGGAAATGTAAGCTGCTCATTCACTGTTGAAAAGCTGTATGCATCCATATTTCATTTTCTATACACTCTGTGTTTACAAAAGCGTGAATAAAAGTCACTGTCTTTTATCTTACATTATGAGTGTTCTCTTGTTATCCTTTATAAGGCAACATTAAAATGTATTATGCACACGGTTAAATGATTAAATGTTCAATTATATTATTATAAAGTATTTAATGCTTAAATGTATTATATGCATTTTAAATGGGTTACACGTCTGTTGAATTATTTTAGGGGGCACAAACTTAAATGTTTGGAAAACACTGATCTAAAACATGATTATTAGAAGCATCAATACATTGTGTTAAACAATTACATAATTAAAAATACACTTAAAATAATAAATTAAATGATAAAAACAAAAAAATACAAAAATAAAAAATAAGTAAATATTGAATGAAATGATAAAAATGGTTCAAAATATTTAAAAAAAAAAATACCTTATTTAAAACTGAGTATAATTATTTGTTTTGGACATGTTTGGGAATCCCTGAACTAGACCCAAGGTTACCATAGAGACGTTCGTCCGCTTAAGGCAGAAACTCTCCCTCTGACAGGAAAGTGACGGATTGTCAGGATCACATGTAGGGAAAGTCCAGGACAAGCATTCGTTGTGTTTTTTTACTTTGTCGGTTTTATTCTTTTCTCCTGCTGTCATTCAGCTTCTTTATTTCTGTCTCTCAGAAACTCTCCTTTGGGAAGATCGGCTTCAGTAAGGCCATGTCCAACAAGTGGATCCGCTTGGACAAGTCCCACGAGGGAGGGCCCAGGATATTCCGAACAGTACGCAGATGCTTTCCCCAAGCAGCCATGTTTGGCCCTTATTAACGCCCCAAACTGTGCCGTGTTAAGATGGTTGTGTGGATTCCCTCAGGTGGAGAGCATAAAAGACCAGGTCAGAGAGAGGCTGCTTCTGGTAAAGCAGGGGAACGCCGCCCAGCTGGACGAGAAGGAGAAGAATGAGCTGAAGAAGAGGAAACTCCTCGCTGAAGTGTAGGTTCTCAAGAGTTCTATGTAGCAGTGATTGCTGTGTGCCAGTAGGTGGCAGCAGAGGGTCGGTGTTTCAGTTTTAGAGCCACTCTGTTGGAATCTAAAACTATGTAAAGTGCCTTAGATTTACTAGATTTATCCCCAAGCTTGGAACCCATGAAAACAGCTGATTGTGTAACTCCAGACCCTCATTTTGAAGTTGGCTGATTTTATTTTATTATTATATAAAAAAAAGGACAAAGAGCCAAAGATTATTCAGTTTAGCTTGGATTGAGGCGTCTGGATTTTGGTGTTGGACGGTAGAAATATGCCGTGGATTTATTCCAGTTTGTTTTCCCTCCAAATCCTCTTACCCAAGAAGCCGTGTGATGCTGACCAGTCAGAGCAGATCTGAGCGCCGCTGCTATCCTTTCAGAGAACGTTCCCCATCGGAGAACATCAGAATCAGCAGATCGTTCTCAGGCTTCGCTTTAATGTGAAGAAAAGACTATATGGAGAGAATTTTGTTCCGTTATTGTTGCAAGCAAAGAACATTTTCATTATAGAGAAATATGCCACCCAGAAATGAAACCTTGGAAAAACCTTTTGATTAAAAAAAAACAGTAACTTTGCTGTTTTTTCTCATTTTTTTTCAGTTTTGTTTTAGATTTAATACTTTTTTTTTTTTTGCACCTTACATATTTAAAAAAAAAAAAAATTATTTCAGATTTTTTTGCTCAAAATGAGTTTCACCAATAACATTCTTTTCAAACGGATCACATTCTCTTCACATACAAACGCCTGCTGTAGACATGCACGTTGACCAATTGAAATGCAACCTCAGTCGCCCTCAGCAGATGGCCGCTCACACTGAGCCTGGTTCTGCTGGAGGTTTCTTCCTGTTAAAAGAGAGTTTTTCCTCTCCACTGTCGCTACAAGCATTCTTAGTGTGAGGGATTGCATTCGAGTCAATGAGTCATGCAATCAACTGGTTTTCTGTGATAGAAAACAGAGAAACAAAAATGGGCACAGAAAAAAAAAACCCAATATATATAAAAACAAAATCTAAGAAAAGAGCAAACCCTTTTTTAATACAATATTTTTCATTTCTAAATGGCATTTTTATCTAATATTCATTTATAAAATGTGTTCTTTGCTTGCTAAAATAATGGGGCAAAATTCCCTCCATACAGGAACCAGTGTCGACCACTCAATGGACATCACCAGTGCAGCCATAGCACGGATGCTTTTTAGTTGCGTAATCTTTCAAAAATAAATGCAATAAGCTGCCAGTAAAATGAGAAAAACACTTTCTAAGGCTTATTTAAAAAAAATCTACATTATGATTTGAAGAAGTACAATTGTCTTACTGCACTTGCAGATTATTGCACACATTTTTGAGTAGAATTTCCTTAAAAGATTAAATTTAAAACAGAATCTGTTCTTGCCTTTTATATCAACCTTAAAAGAAGATCAAAAATCCTTTTTGGCTGCATATTCTTACATTGTCTCCCACAATGTTTACCTTTGGTCCCTGCTGAACTTTAAGAAAAGGGGAATGTCATGAGGGCTGTACAAAACAAAATTTCTTCACTTTAAATGTCTATTTGATGGTAAGAATTCGTTAGGTGAACATTTTACCAGTGTATAGTGAGGCCTGCCGTATATGGATGTAAAAGTTCAGTTTTTGCACCTACCTGTCTGCGTGGACTCCCTGCAGAAGTCCTGACATTTGTCTGTGCACATATGTGGGGGGGCTTTAGGGGTGGGGCGTGCTTCATGTAATCACTACAACACTCACCATGTAGAAGTAGGACTCATGGCTTATTCCAACATTTTCAAAGCCTCTTTGTTTCATCCAACATTAAAAATTTTGTTTTTTGTGCAATCTTTTTGTCATGATGATCTTTAGGGTCCAAATTGTTAGAAGTCTCTGGATGTTCTATATTTTCTATATTATATAACTATATAATATGTTCTATATTTGTGATCCCTCAACAGTGGGTGTAGTGAGAAAAAGGTTTTGAACTTTCCACTCCAGTTAAATAAACGAAATAGGTTGATTTCACTAAGCTGACACTTTATTTCCTTTGTGAAGAAACAGATCAAGATGGCATGACGTCCAGTCCTGCTCTGGGTAGACCAAGTTTGTCTCACTACCTTAAACTTTGCAGAAAGGCTGTAAAGGGCTCCTCATGATGCTATACAAAAAACAACTACAGACAGTTGTGTGGAGATTTTCCACACTGAAATCTCCACGGTTTAACATTTTTGTATTATATGCGGAAAGTATGCAGTGCAGACGCTACTAAGATGGAATTCGGCCTTTTTGGATGCGTCTAGCATAATCCGACCTCTTGACCAGGGGTGTCAGAATCCAGCCTTTAAAGGAAATGTCCGGCTTCACAAATCAACCAGATAATGCAGTCAAATTGATTCAAAGTTTTCTGTCTAAAGAAAACTTGGATAGAAAAACAATTTAACAGCTTTATGTAGAACGATTACGTACGCTTGTTTTCCAGGATAATGGTAAATGGCATGTACTTATATAGCGCCTTTATTCAAGTGAGGAGACTTGACCAAAGCGCTTTACACTACATTCATTCACCCATTCACTCACACACTGATGGTGGCAAGCTACATTGTAGCCACAGCTGCCCTGGGGCTCACTGACAGAAGCGGGGCTGCCGTACACTGGCTCCACCGGGCCCTCTGACCACCATCAGTAGACAATGCAGGTGAAGTGTCTTGCCCAAGGACACAACGACAGTGAAAGTCAGAGTCGGGGCTTGAACCGTCAACCCTTCGTTTTCAGGGCAAACTCCAACATCCAACGCCACTGTCGTCCCGGATAAGAAGGATTACTCTTGATATGCTGGAATCAAACTACCAGTTTAAGCTGGAAGAGTATTAAAAGATCGTTAAAGGCTTAAGAATAGTCAAATTTATTCATGTTTTAGGCGCCTTTAAAGATGCCGGGCTCTTGTTTAGAAAACAATCCCTGCTTCCTGTTTTAATGGACGCCTGGCGTCATTCTGTTCCTTTGTTGTTTCAGCACTGTGAAGTCTTACTGGATCACCAAGGGGAACTCCTTCAGCACCACCGTAACCAAACAGGAGACGGATCTCACCCCTGAGATGATCACCACGTGAGTCTGAGCGCCGGTAAACCGACCAACGCGGCGTCCTGCCTGGCCTGCTCCGTCAGCCAGTGACGGCGTTCAGGCTCTCAGGCGGAGGACGCAGAGAAACTGGTGTTCAAATATGGGGACGAGTCCAGAGCTGAGGGCTTGGTCCTAAAGGCAGAGCAGCACAAACCGATGCATGATGATTGATGAGGTTCATACACGGCCTAAAGGTTTAGATCAAAATGAATTTATCCATCTAACCAGTTTCCATGTTTAAATCCTAACCGTTGTAGAAAACAATCTCAGTAAAAAGGAAGAAACTGCACAGGAAACCTTAACCTTCTGATATTCAGATGGACGCTGCTGGATTTAACGCTGCCAGTCGTCATGGCTGCAGATGAAAGCATCCTGAGGCGTTCTGTCACCGGAGCAGGGCAGCGTTTGTTTTGATGGGTTTTTTGTTTCGTTGTAGTGGCAGCTGGAAAGAGAAGAAGTTCAAACAGTATAACTTTGAGGCCATGGGCGTGGCCCCGGACTGCGGCCACCTGCACCCCCTGATGAAGGTGCGAACGCAGTTCAGGCAGATCTTCCTGGAGATGGGGTGAGAATCTGACCGCCAGTTGGAGCAGAAATGGAGTTTAGACTCTTTTGTTTTTAAAAGTTCTTATTTTTTTCTGTAGTTTCTGCGAGATGCCGACAAACAACTACGTAGAAAGCTCTTTCTGGAACTTCGACTCTCTGTTCCAGCCTCAGCAGCACCCAGCCAGAGATCAGCACGACACCTTCTTCTTATCCGGTGAGTTTCAGTCCCACTGCGCCTAAAATCTCCCCCCCTTCAATCATCAGTGATCACTAACTCAGAGCTCCCCCCTCTTTCAGACCCGCCGCTCACTCGCGGATTTCCACCGGAGTATCTGGAGAGAGTGAAAAAGGTCCACTCAGAGGGAGGCTACGGCTCACAAGGGTGAGACCCAGTTACTAACCCCCTGCCTGCTGCACTGTTTGCTCTTCTTCAACCCATCTTGGTAAACATGAACCTTCCTTTCAGGTACAATTACGACTGGAAGATAGAGGAGGCTCAGAAGAACATCCTGCGGACCCACACTACAGCCGTCAGCGCCCGCATGCTGTATAAGCTGGCACAGCAGGTGAGCGGCGAGCAGAGCCGATGTAGGGACCAGATCTGCTCGGGGACCTGCCCCTTCTTATGTCGTCAACATACAGCTCCTCTCGGACAAACTGTATTGAACCCGTTTCTTAAGGATTGAATCTCTTTTGGAGTTTCAGAATATTATGATCTATATTTGCTGTTATTTTACATTTCATTGGTGATCTAAAGTAGCCGAAAGTAGAAAACAGTCATCGTCAGTCTTGAAGGAAAGTACTGCATTCTAGATGCTTCTGATGCATAGCCTCTGCAACCATCAAATCTGTCTCTGTGTGCGACCACGCCCCCCGCGCAGAGGTTCTGCAACATTCATCGTGCACCTCAAAAAAATCCTGTCTATGCATCGGCCGGCGCAGACCTCAAGCGGAAGTGCGCAGACAAAAAGCAGCTGTGATTGGTCCTTGGTATGCCTTTCCGGCTCTCTGTATGGTCGTCCTTCTCGATTCGGTGCCAGGGCGCGCCATTTTTAAAAACTGAGGAACAAGTACAATGGAAAACCTACGCGACCTCCTTTGTCTTTTTGCCAACTCCAATAACAGAACCTGTTCCTCTTCGATGTCTAGCAACTCTAGATCCATCTCCGTGACATCTTGCAGACACGCCATTGTCGTTTTGGAAGGTAAACACTCCCACCAGCGCCGCAGAAGTTCTTATGACCATCCGCCGAAGTCCTCGCGAGTTCTCCAATAGGATCCCCCTTGCACTTTGGCGGGAAACTGCTGTGCGTCCCTAGAAATTCCTGACCGACGGTGCAGAAGCATACCAGCAAAACTGGTTTGCGACCAGACCCAAGTGAGATTTGATGTGTGCGATTGGAGAAGTATAATCCGCCCTTAAGACAGACTGAGCTCTGCCATTTAACAAGGAGACACAAAAAGTCTCTGATTATTTTTATTCTTTTATTAAGATCTGAGGGCAGGAGAGGAAAAATGGAACATCCTAAAAAATGACTTTTGTACAGATTTTAGACGAAGAAAATAACAGTTATTCTACTTGTAGAAAACAAACTGTTTTTGTTGATACAAATTCAAAAGTAGTGTAGCTTAATATGGCTAACTGACCTAGCTAGAAGAGGCTAACCTGTTAGCTACTGAGCACAGCTGGCTGCAGCGCTACCCAGCTCTCTCCCTTTATATCATGGTCTAACAGTTACTTTTTTCACAATAAACAGATTTTTTTCAGTTTTGTCATCAATCAGGTAAAACTTCATCAGTCATTAGAGCCGCTAACGGATGATATATGATGTTATTATCATTGTCTGGGCAACCACTGTGTTTTAAGTCATGTGGCAACGTTCAGTCAATCATGTAGCGTAACGTAGCTGGCATGCGCAGGACCCGAGTCGATCTGGTTCCTACGGCGACACCACAGAGCGCTTTGGTCATCAGCACACCTCACATAAGCAATTAAAGGAAAAGGAAAAAGCCAGGAGGATGGATTTTTTTTATGTTCAAGGAAGAGAGAGGGAGCTCTGGTCATTATTACTCCACTGAAACATTTTCTTACTGAACCGTGGCGAAACAGTTTATAAATACCTACATTACCGTATTTTCTTAACTATAAGCCGCTACTTTTTTCCCACACCTTAAACCATGGGGCCTATAAGAAGGTGCTGCTTTCCTGAAACCGCCAGAGGGAGAATTCAAAGTTGGAAATGAAAGGATAAGGGGCCAATTTTCATTTAGCACAAAAGCATGCTAGTAGCGGGCACGACGAAGAACAAATATCCCAAATTCCCATATTTGGACATTTATTTGCAGCGTTAAAGCTGCCAAACCAATGAAGACACTGAGAACAACTCAGAAGCTCTTACTGCTGCGAGCCAACAAGCTAATGGGACCTAGCATTCTTCTTCGTCTCTACTCCAGGGGTTATATGTAGAGCTCCCCCTACAGGATTGGTGGGAGAAACTTATATATGCACATTTCCAGTTTTTTGGTGGGCGGGACTTACAGTGAGGTGCGTTCTCTAGTCTGGAAAATACGGTAACTACAATTGTTAAAACCCGCTGGCAAAAATTAAATCTGCAAACCAGAAACTTTTAGCTACATACAAGCGGAAAATTGTATTGTCTCAAGAGGCGGGATTTTTCTGAAAAATAGCCAATCACAGGCAGGGACTCCCTCAAAGTGAAAAAGATTGACATGAGCCACAGAAACGGGTCCAAAAGCGAGGAGGAGAGAATCTATAGGCTGATAAAAAGCAAGACAGCAGATGGTTTTCCTTAGATAGAAAACATGAAATCAATTTGGCTGTATGATCTGTTTGAATTGTCTCTGTAAAGTGCCTTTAGATGACACGAGTTGTGAATTGGCGCTATTTAAAAAAACTGAATTGAATAGAAGGCGCATGAGCTCATAGTTTGACCTCATGGTGTTGAATCTGCATGTTTGAAATACGTATGGAGAGTTATTAGTGTTATGAATAAGAATAATGTCAGTTATTAAAGTGTCTAAAAACTGATCAAAGGTTTTCAACCTATCATGGGATAGATTACTGCCAACAAACTGCATGATAATGCAGGGCTGTTGTTGTTTTGAGACTTGTGTTTGGAAAAAGAAAAAAAAAAAAACAGGTTCAACTTACATATTTTACTGGTTTTCTTATTTTTACAGAATTAAAGCCAAAATTATAGAGGACCAACTCTGCCGTATTTAAAAATAAATAAATAAATGCTCAATAAATAAATAAGCATACAATTAATTCTCCCCAAAAATACAATAAACTAATAAATGTAGGTAGAAATTGGATATACAGTGAGACATAAATGTATATATTTCTTTTAATTAGCTTCTTTATTTATTTGCCTTTGTAATTAATTATATCAAGGGCTGTGTCTTAGAGGGTTAAGTTCTGCCCATTGGTTGGTTAGCATTTTACTGCATCGGTGGAATCTACAGGAGAGGAGAGTCCGAAGACGGTTGCCCTTTCTCAATTCATAAGAACGCGAGTACGGAATCGTTTCTCACAGAGTATGTTCTTGAGAAGGACTCAGAAATGTTCTCATCTTTAAAAAGGGAAACATCATCAACGCACAAAAAAAGTATAAATTCTTTAAACATTTGGATTCTTCTAAAGGAGACAAATGAAAACTATTGGGCATGAAGGATGAGATTGAGACACTTCAGAGCTGGATTTGGATGGAAGAAGCAGCTTTAGCAGGAGTCTGGATGAAAAGCTGCTTCTAAATGGAAGATCTAATGAGAGACTCTTTAAGGAATGTGTCTGGTTAGGTAATTGTACTGTAGCTAACCAACGATGCTTGGTGGGGAAAAACAAAAGGAAGAACATCCAAACATCTGGCACATCTGTCCCTGCTGTAGCTCAGGTCATCACCTAGATGTAATTCCTTATGATAAAACAATTGGTTTGCTGGTTCCATTGACTCAAATGGAGTCGATGCCGACCAGGCTCTGAGTTACCATCCTGGTTCTGATATTACCCACAATGCTCCTCTCACCCTACAGGAGAAATTCACGCCTGTGAAGTATTTCTCCATCGACCGGGTGTTTAGGAACGAGACCCTGGATGCCACCCATCTGGCTGAGTTCAACCAGATAGAGGGAGTGGTGGCCGACTACGGCCTGACGCTGGGGGACCTCATGGGGGTTCTCCACCAGTTCTTCACCAAGCTAGGTACAGATTTACAAACGGCACAGAAGCGCTTCAATCTTCTCATATTTTTGGAAATATAAACATTCCCAGCGCTCCGTCTCTTTCAGGAATTACCAAGCTACGCTTCAAACCAGCCTACAACCCGTACACAGAGCCCAGCATGGAGGTGTTCAGCTACCATGAAGGTAAACGGTCCGATCACCTGCAGACCTGCTGCTTTGCATCCATGTTCACATCACTATCTCATCTGTAACCCTGGACAACTAAATTCTGTGTTTGACTAAAACGTATCAATGTTGTTTCCCTCAGGGCTGAAAAAGTGGGTAGAAGTGGGAAACTCGGGGGTCTTCCGACCAGAGATGCTGCTGCCCATGGGGCTCCCTGAGGACGTGTCTGTGATCGCCTGGGGCCTTTCTCTGGAGAGGTGAGCCTCTGTTCAACATCACCGCTGGAAGCAAACCACTATTTGATTCAAAATGTTTCTGAACCCACATGTCGGTTTACTTTCTGATGCCCTATTTCATATAAAAGTGTCTCATAAAAGTTGCAAAAAGAGCAGATCTAGTTTAACAGATCTCTGGTTAAAAAAGAGCATTTTTTTCCATTTCTGCTCAAGCTTAAACAAATTACAGTAATAAAAGGAATGGTTTTAGACAAGAAACAAGGTTTCCATCCCAAAGCAAACACTTCCTGATCTCTTAGGAATAATCATTACACACTGATCTATCAATATTCTTTATTCCACAACAGCAAAGAATGAAAACATTCAGGCCAACCCCCCCTATTCTCATATTATTATTATTATTATTGAAGCAAAAAAAAAAATTTTTTTTGAGAAAAATCCCATTTAGAAAACAATTTATAGAACAGAAAAGGTTTTTTCTTTTGCTAATCAGATTTTCTTCGATTAGCCAAGGGATTTGATTTTTTTTTCTTAGTAAATCGATAAAAAGATAAGATGGAAAAAGGTTCCTTAAAGAAAATTTTATGCAGATTTAAACCAGATTAACCTAAAACTATGGCGATAAGGAGCTCTGAATAGAGCAGGCAAATAATTTTTTATTTTAAAATCAAAATGATACATTTTTCACAATTTTTGTAAAATGTTGTTCTTGTAGCTAACGGCATCTTTTAGAGTCGGATAAATCGATCACGAAATTAGTTTATGCTTTTTTTTCAATTATTTTACTACCAAAAGTTTCTTTGATGATGACAATTTTGTTTGTCTGTTTCAGGATAATTTTTTTTTTTTTTTACAAAAAACGTGCAACAATAATGGAACACAATTCACTTCATACGTGCACAAAATTTCTCGCACCAATTGAAATGAATTCTGGCTAAGAAACAGGCGCTCATAGGTAATCAGAATAAAACAGCCAACCAGACTAGAAATGTTTCCAAACATGGTGATTTGAATGTTCTGCCATCAGTTCAGCGCGATGCAGAATATCTTGATTCTGTAAAATGTTTACATTTATTCTGATTGGATTGTCAATCGGGTCTCAATATCGTTCTTTATGTGCAGAATCCAATGAGAATTCTGCAACGAGCATTTTTAAGGTATCGTAACAGCAGATAAATGCTGCAACATGCTCGTGAATTTAAAGGCGTTGCTTCTGGAAAGTCCTTGAAGGTGCTTGAATTTGATGTTGGAATCCTGGTCTGATTCATGGTCTCTATGGCTTCAGTCTTAGTCTCAACAGAAACTGTGTTTGCAGCAGAGACGTATCTGCAGCGTTCTTTATGCTAACTCATCCGTCTCCTCCGATCCGCAGGCCCACGATGATCAAATACGGCATCAACAACATCCGGGAGCTGGTGGGACACAAGGTGAACCTGCAGATGGTCTACGACAGCCCCATATGTCGCCTGGACTCCTGAGCTTCAGCCCGTCTGTGAAGCTGGTTCGTGTTTGGACTTGTTTAACCCCGACCGTGAAAACGTTCCTCGGCAGCACACAGAATTCCCCGCCCCTCTTCTGAAGGGAGCCGTTTGGAGGAGAAGCTGATGAATGAGAGTCCACACCTCATTTCAAAAGTTGCGGCTAAATAAAGCTTTTTCTAACGACCTATTTTCTGTCATGAATTATGCTTTAATTCCACGTCTTGGACTAATAAATTTTCATGTTTTCATGCCCAATTTTCACTTAAAAGCAACAAATTGAAGTATTTCGATGCATTTTGTTTGGATTGTATTTGATAGATGAACTCAAAGTGTGAAGAAATTCTGTGAGTTACTGATAGAAATAGTTTTCTGCAGCAGTTTTTAACCTGGGATGCAGATTCTCAGGTTTATTCCAGGGCTTTGACTAGGCCAGAGGTCTTCAACCTGTTACTCTTCGGTTTTTCCACAGCGACTGTTATTAAATTCAGCTAAAAATAATATAAAATGTGTGTTTTTAAACATAGACGCAATAAAAACTGCAGATTTTAAGCAATGTTTTATTTTTTTACATTGAACAAAAGGATTTGATCTGCATGAGAATGATCCGAAAGGTACATAATAAAAATAAATGAACTTTATTGATCTCACATTGGAGAAATTTACCCCTGCATTTAACCCATCCCCTTGGGGAGCAGTGGGCTGCCACTGTGGGGCGCCCTGGGAGCAGTGTGGGGTTAAGGGTCTTGCTCAGAGACCCAGAGTAGCAGTCTGTGGGAGTGCGGCTCAAACTTACAACCTCAGGATTTAAAGCTCTATGCCCCAAGTAGGCCGCCACTCCCCAATGACTTAGTTTCAGTAGGGTTGCACTGATTGTAATTTATCTGCCACATCATTAATTTTTAAAAAGCCTGACACCTTCAAATTTCCAATTGTATTAAAAATAAAACACAACTTAATGATTGCAAAAAAGAATGGAAAGGTTAGAGTGTTGACAGTGGCTGATTTTCAGACCTTTGCAGATGTAGAGATCAGAGGATATCAGCTGATCAGTGATCTCCCAAAAATACACTGTGTGTAGAATTATTAGGCAAGTTGTATTTTTGAGGATTTTTATTATTGAGCCACAAATGTCTTCTCAACCAACCCAAAAGACTCCTTAATATCAAAGTTTCATATATTTTTTCTAGATTTGGCCATTTTAGGAGGATGTCTGTGTGTGCAGGTAAATATTACTCTGCAGAATTATTAGGCAATGTAATAAAAAACAAATATATACCCATCTCATTTATTTTCACCAGGTAAACCAATATAACAGCTCAAAATTCAGAAATAAACATTTGCAACATTCAAAAACAAACATAAAGTGACCAATATAGCCACCTTTCTTCACCATGATGCTCTAAAGCCTTCCATCCATAGATTCCATCAGTGTCTTGATCTGTTTGTGATCCACATTGCGTGCAGCAGCCTCCCTACACTGTACAGAGAGGTGGACTGTTTTCCCTCCCTGTAGATCTCACATTTCATGAAGGACCACAGGTTCTCCATGGGTTCAGATCAGGTGAACAAGGCGGCCATGTCATTTTTTCTTCTTTTTGGCTTTTTCTTGGCAGCTCGGTTGTGGTGTATTTTGATGCATGTGACGGAGCATTGTCCTGCATGAATATCATGTTTTTCTTGAATGATGGCGACTTCTACTTGTACCACTGTTTGAAGAAGGTGTCTTCCAGAAACTGGCAGTAGGTCTGGGAGTTGATCTTGACTCTATCATCAACCCAAAAAGATCCCAAAAGCTCATCTTTGATGATACGAGCCCATACCACTACCCCACCTCCACCTTGCTGGCGTCTGAGTCGATAAGGAGCTTGCTGCCCTTTACTGATCCAGCCTGATGCCCATCCATCCATCTGGCCCATCAAGACTCACTCTCATTTCATCAGACCAAAACACCTTGGAGAAATCAGTCTTCAGATATTTCTTGGCCCAATCTTGATGTTTTGTCTTGTGTGTCTTGTTCAAAGGTGGCCTTTTTTCAGCTTTCCTTACCTTGGCCAGGCCCCTGAGTTTTGAACACCTTGTGCTTCTCGGCACTCCAGACATCTTGCAGCTCTGAAATATGGAACAACTGGTGGCTAATGGCCTCCTGGCAGCTTCATGCTTGATCCTTCTCAATTCATGGGGTGTTATTTAGGGCCCCTGTAATTGCCATGAAGTGCCGCTTGATTGTGCGATGATCCCGCTTCAAAAGCTTGGCAATTTCCAAACTGCTGCACCCCTCTGAAAGACATTTGACGATTTTTGACAATTTTTTGACTTTTCAGAGTTTATCAAATCACCTTTCTGACCCATTTTTGCCAAAGGAATGTAAGTTGCCTAATAATTAAGCACGCGTTATATAGGGTGTTGATGTCATTAGGCCACACCCCTTCTCATTACAGAGATGCACACCACCTGATTTACTTAATTGGTAGTTGGCTTTTAAGTCTATACAGCTTGGAGTAGGACAGCATGTATGAAAATGATGATGTGGTTGAAATACTAATTTGCCTAATAATTCTGCACACAGTGTAAAGGAGGCCGATCATTTTTAGTTCATTGTTTTTCTGATCTATTTTTGTGTTATCAGTATTCATTTTTTCAAGTTCAACTCTTTCCTTAGTTACTCCTTTTTATTACTCATTTTTGCACAAACATACATCCTTTAGAAGAAATGTAATTCCCCTTTTTACAAAAAATGTATTTAAGTTTTTATTAAAGAAAGGTGGTCCATTCTAAATAAAGACAATTTATTGTGTGGTTAAGGAGTGGTGTCCACTCCCACAGACTGCCACTCTGGGTTCCTGAGCAAGACCCTTAACCCACACTGCTCCTCGGGTGCCACATAATGGCAGCCCACTGCTTCCAAAGGGGATGGGTTAAATGCAGGGGTTGAATTTTGTTGCTTTGTACTTGTGACAGTGTAATGACAATAAAGTTGAATTCTATTCTAACACGTGCAGCTCTAATTGCATTCTTCTGCACTGAGGTGTTTGTATGGAATAATTACTAAAGCACCGATTGGAGGTTTCTGCTCATTACAGAAAAGGCCTGACATCCCTAATCTGATAGATTCTCAGTTGTAAGTGGATGACAAGACCTTCAATATTTCAATCTATCTAAACATCTTTGAACATTATTCTGTGAAACAATCAAACATTTTAACGTAACTCCTCTCAAATATAAATCAAAGTTTATAGCATTGACAGCAGGTGATTTTCAGAGCTTTACAGCAGGTAGATAAGATCGGTTTCACATCAAAGTGTCGGCATTGCGCCTAAGATTAAGGAAGCGAAGGCTGATCAATCAGTGCACCCCTAACCTACATCATTTTGCAGCTTTATATGTTTTGGAAGAATAACCACTTTTTAAATAAAATTCTGAAAATCAATCACTTTCATTTTCTTAATTCCTCTTGTTGAGGCTATAACCCTTTCTCTGGATGTGAGCTGAGCTGCTGCAGCTCCTCCAGAGTAACCATGGACCTGTTGTTCTTGGCTGGCCTTTTCTGCTTCCAGCAACATCTTGCTAAGCGTTTACCAGGTAGGTCTAGCAGAGCCGTCTGTAATGTTCCGAGCTATAGATCGTTTTTATAACCTAAACTCTCTACAAGCCTTACAGCCCTACACACGGATGGGCTCTATTGACTGAAGGAGTTTATTGCTCTGGATTTCATTTAGGAGTATCAGAGGAAAACAGGACTAAGCACAGAGGCCGTCATGAGGAAAGGACAATATGTTTAAAGAAACTTTATTACAGAAGACATTTTATCGTCTCTTTCTTTCATCTTTTATCCTTTTTCCTGTTCTAACTACATTGCAGTGTCAATATAATCTGTAATACTCCCTGCATAATCATAATAAAGCTATTTATATGTGTAAATCAAGCAGAACACTATAGCGATAGCTTTACTGCTCCACTTGTGAAAAGTAAAATCTGTTGGGCTCTTTTTGGCATCAAGACAATTATTCTTATTGACACATCGCCAGACAGGACACCGGAAGAAAAAAACAGTAGACTATCGTCTACTTGTACCTGGTTTGTTCGTATTAAAGCTTCTAACAGTCTGTCCACTGCCTACCAAAATAAAATTGATTGTATTATAATGAAAAAGAGATTTACAAAATATTTTGTTCCCTTAAAACAGGTGGTTTCTATGATAGGAAGATGTTAAACTCTGCCTGCTCACCACTAGATTGATAAATACTTTTATTCCTAACCAGAAGCTGTTAAATCTGAAAACAACGGCCTGCAGACGCTGACGCACGCTGTGTTTTCCTAATGCAGATTACTGCCCTATTTCTGAGCTCTTTCCTCAGTTGGTCTGTTGTCTGGCAGACGCATTTAATTGGGATTTTCTAAGAATATTGGATTAAATTGGACCCTCCAGCTTCTTGGAAGGGTTGTTAAAGATGGAATCAGGTCAAAAATGTTCCTAGACTTCCCCGGTTTATGCTCTCTTAGAATTTCTGTTTTCATATCGCATTCCTTTATTGCATCTTTTTTTTTTTTTTCTTGATATTTCTGTCTGTCTTCTTCAAAATAACCGTGAGGAAAGAAATGGAGCAGTGTGCCATGATTTACAAACTGAATTCAGCTCATCTCATTCATGCCTCATCAGAGAACCTTCTTTCCGTTACTGGAAAGTAAAGTTCAGAGAAAGTTCAGCCCTCGTTTTACCTCAGTAAGCTTCGGCTGCAGGAGATCATTCAGGCTTATGGAGGAATTCTTATTAAAACCAGTCTGCCTGCAGATGTCCGAACAAAGTGGACTCTGACTATGTGTTTAGGTTGGAACAAACACCACAACTAAACCTGCTAACCTGCTAAATACTGCATAGTGTACCTATGGTGAAGCATGGTGATGGCAGGATCATGCATTGGCCAAGATTTCCCAGAAAAGTGTATGAGGGTGTGGATGCAGAACAGAAATGGAAGAAAGCCTCCTGACAAGGAGATTGTCATTTTAAAATAAGTATTCAACTATAAACTACAGTTAAATAAACGGAGATCGATTGGATTTCTCTCAGCCAGCTCCTTATTTTACTGTGCAAAGTAAAAAGAGAACAAGACAATCATAACAGCTTTCCACTATGTGGAAGTTCTCAGAGTCAAAATCAATTTCAGACACTTTGCTTCAACAGCAACATATTATCAATAAACCTTGAGAAAGAACCTGGCTTTTTATAGGAATATTATTTCTTGTCCCAAACAACTCCTCTCCCTTCAAGACCCTGCAGCTCTGATGCCTGAATGAATGAAACTGCACAAATAATCCAATATCTGTTAAAGGGAATTAATAGGATATAGATTTTTTAGATTTATAGAAATTTGTTCTAATATTATTAAAAACAAAGAACATATTTTTTAAAAAAATTAGAAGAAAATGCGTTTCAAATCGGCAACTAATAATTTCAATCTGAAAAACGGAAAGAAAAGACAATTAGAAGAGTTTTATTGATACAATTACTTAAGTCTTTGGCGCTCAGACCCCGGCGGGAAACATTAGTGTAGAATTTGCTTTGATTTGCATAAACAGGAGTAAATAATAGGGATGTTTCCCCCCAGGCCTGAAACTTGTGGAGGAGATGAGATGGATGAAGTCTGTTCTCTCCATGACTGCTGAGACGGTATGAAGAAATCCGGTGGACTGATACTAATGCATCACTCTGGGACATGGAAGATGGAAGTCCAGCTTGGTTAGATAAACCTGTCCATAATGAGAAAGCATGAAGCGACAGTGGAGAGGAAAAACTGCCCTTTGGGAAGAACTTCTGGCAGAACCAGGGTCAACATGGTGGTCTTCTGCCGGACCGGTTGAAATGAGACAGGGAATGCAGTAAGAGTCCGGGAGGAATGACACTCTGATGAAGCTTTAGCTACGATGGCGGAGGAGGGGGTGGATGTGGGTTTAATCGAGGTCGTCTGAATAAATGTCAGACGTAGTGTGACCGCTGCCTGCACTTTAGGCGCCTTCTATAAGATGTGAAATGGAGTCCCTTTTAGGATGAATGACGGATGCTGATTGGCCTGTGGCGGAGGCGAATAGTAATCATTTCTTCAGTTGAAATTCCGCCTAGGCTCCATTTGTATGCCAGGGTTCAACCAATGTTTCAAGATTTGCTGTTTTATTTTTTCAGATTTTATTTTGAAAATTCTAATTTCAAATGTATTTAAAGGTACACTATGCAACCGGTGTTGATTTTCCAGCGAGGCTCCCCCCAGAGGGCGAAAGTAAAAGTGCACTGTCGTAAATATGCACAGCTGTTCTCCTGGTTTCTCCGTCAAGCCAGGCGCGGTTGTTTTGAGCTTAGCAGACAGGCGAACGCAACGAATGACTAATGCTGCGTTCACACTGGACGCAGCTGGCGCGACAGAAGCAGTGAGTTTACATGCAAAGTCAAAGGTTGACGCGCGTCAAGGCGCAGCAAAAGGTCCCGCGGCGCGTTTTGAGCAGCAGGCGCAGCGCGTCTGAGCAGCTGAAGCAGCGCATCGGGTGCGTTTAAGCATCTGACGCAGGGAGAGAGACACAGCGCTGATGATCACTCCTCTTAAACAGTTTATTGACGCCTAAATTAACTTAAAATGCAGAAATCTGCCGGCAGAATATGCAGTTTGGATTATTTAGATGAAAAACACCTACCAGCTGCCACAGTGAACCGCGAGGAGGCGACCAGGCCAGAGGCTGCTGATGAAGGGATCCCAACTGTCGGCGCACCGCTGGTATGTGGGGGTCTGTGCGGCTCCGACAGAAAAAATATTGAAGGCAGGATGATAATCTGAATGAACTGACTGCACTGATTATGTTTTCAGGTGTATTTTCTCACTTAAAAACATATTAAAACTACTTTATTCCCACTGATCACAGCAAATATAGCTGCAAGGCAGAGAAAGGATAGTGAAGCTCCGCCCAACGCGCGTCAGACACACTTTTGCACCGCGCAGCCAGAGCAGCAAAGCTGCTTCAGCCGCGCGTCAGAACTAACTGGTACAAGCAGCAAAAATGAAGCAGCAGACGCAATTTTGCTGCTTTTGCTGCGTGAACGTAGCATAACTGCACAAAGATCGCCACTGTGCTAGCAACGAGCATGCTTTTAACTGGGGGGTGTAGCAGTTCTTGCCGTAAAGCAAGACTGACTCTCGCGAGACTTCTGAGCCTGTGGGTGCGGGTCGGTGCTCCTGCAATTGCAAGTGCAGTATTTCCCCCACAGACCACCAGGGCGGCCGAGAATACCTTTGTTCAACCTGAAATGACTCATTTAATCATCCATAACGTTATGGAACACATTAATTAACAGAAAAATGTTGCATAGTGTGCCTTTAAAAAAAAATTTCAATTTATTTTAACATTTTTGCAGGGACAAGGTGTTTTTCCAATTGTGTTCAAATCCTTTTTTTTTTACCTTCTACAGGGGTCTGTGCATGGACCAATAGAAATTCTGCCGCTAACATCTGAGGATTCGAAAAATTTGGCAATTTGTAAAACTGAAAAGAAAATCTGAAAATGATAATAGCTAACTGCAAAACTATTGTGTTGCACTTTTGCATACGCTTTATAAATAAATTTTTTTTTTTTTTTTTTATTGTTTGCTTTCAAAAATATTGCAGCAAATTTCTCTCCAGATTCAAAGACTCCAAACATACAGCAGGTGTTTTGGTTTAGATCAAGTATATGATGTGTGAAAATGGCTTAGTCAAAGTCCAGGCCAAAATCCTTAACTTAAACCTCGTATGAATATATATTTAGTTTTTTTCAATCTCCAGATGTGCAAAACTCTACTGTAGAAAATCTGCCAAATCGTAATTCTCTTTCTCTCCACTTTACAACCAGCTGCTACTTTGTGATGATGTATCTATAAAACCCCACTAAAATACATACGAATTTATGAGAAAAAGATTTATAGGGTGTAACTTTTTTTTTTTGTATGAAATCCTTTTGCAAAAGATAAGCAGGGATTTAAAAATATTTTCTTCTTAAGCTGCCCTGAAGCTCCCTGACGACGGATTAACCTTGCCAGGGAGCCTCGTATGCTTTGGTGCCATAAGCTGCATTGTTTGGCTCAGGTCAGAGGGAATCCACGGCTGCGTGCGACACCTGTGATAAGGAATGCCGGATTAAGGCGTCTC
>NW_015150643.1:145247-153837 GCF_000732505.1 Cyprinodon variegatus | reverse complement strand
AATAGGTTTTACACGTAGGACGTGCCTTTTAATACGAAAAACATGAAAATATCTGCTGATTTACAGCTAATCTCTTGTCACACAAGTGGATTATTTACACCAGAACAGATGGAAAGTATTTTTTCCCCACATGGAAGCTATCCATTAAAAGATATTACCGTAATAAAACTAAGAATACATGTCAAACTAATGGTGCTACGAGTTCCTCAGCTTTGGTTCCTGTTTTACAGAGCTGTGCAGAGTTACGTTCCCCTCACAGATTTCTTCTGCTGTTTTTTGTTTTTTCTTTCACAATAAATTTTTTTATAACATCAATAATAACTAATGTGCCATCACATTTTTTAAAACACATACAAAAAAATGACATTTCAGCCCAAAAGCATTAATGCAACAGGCTGGAGACCCTCTTAAAATACATCTAATTACTTTACTCTATAAAGTTCAGTAATTAAATCAGTTTTTAAATAAATATTTTTTTTTTTTTATCATTTAATTACTCAAATAATATTTTTTCTGTATTTTTTATCATTCAGTGGAAAATTTAGTTATTTAGTCAATGATTTGACAATTTTATAGTATATATAATATTTAAATCATGAGTCAGACTATTAAATCCATAAATGTTTCTCCGTATTTCTCAGGGATAACATCACAGTGATTGTGAAAACCCACACTTTGGGAACCCTTGATCTAAAACAAGCTGGTTCTTGACTTAATGACTCCTTTTGTTGTCCATCGCAGCAACAACTGCCCTCTGCAGAGCAGTTCTGCTCCCCATTCTGCCTGGAGATGTTTTAATTGACCCACAATAAAGGAGATTTTTGCATGAAACGTCTTATTTGATTCACGAAGCAGCCTTCGTCAGATTTAAATCCAGACTTTGACTAGGCCATTTCAAAACCTTATTTTTTGGCATTATGGATCGTTTTCCATCTAAATAATATCTCCAGTCCAACTGGAGTTCAAGTAAAAAAAAAAAGTTGATGCTCAGAAAATCTTCAGGACTTTCAGGTAGAGAGCAGAACTGATGGTTCCATAAATCACTGCCATTCTGCCCAAACCTGAACCATCACACTACCACCACCGTGTTTAACTGTAGTTATATTAGAAAGGTACACCTCCAAACTGAAGGAAAATATCCTCATGAATTGTTATTTTTTCATGTTTTCTCAATTTTTTGCAGATGACGTTCCGTGGAGTCCAACATCCTGAGAAACGACTATTTAACCATTTCCAGGCTGCTAAACTTTTATGACTTCATTTTTTTATTTTTATTTCTTCAGACCTGTAGCCTACTTCCTGTTGTCAGACAGGTTCTGATGAAGGGACGTCTTCATTTTTAAGTTTAGGCACTGGAGCAGCTTAAGTCTGGCTGATTAACTGAACCAACAAAATGAAGCTTAATAGTTACTTACTGTTTTATTAAGGGGGTAATTATTTTTTTTTCATCCGTTTGGGTTGGTTGAAATTGTTTTTCCCCCTTAAAAAATATTGCTTTTAAAAACTGCTGAATGATGGACAACATTTCAATGTAACAGAAAAAACATAAATAGAGTGAATATATTCAGTAAGTATATATTTACAGCGCTGACTTAAATCATAAATCATGAGGAATCATGATGAGTCATTTAATATATCAGAGAATTTGCCATTCCAGGCTTCATCTTTAGTTTCGACACACAGTCATCAAACTCAGAAATCCCCTGGAAGGGTCAGCCCCCTGATCGGTCCTGGGCTGCCCAGAGGGCTGTGGCCCAGCGGGCTGTGTGGGTGGGGAATGAAGGAGGGGATATAAGGGATGGCAGCCAGCAGCAGTGGGCTGGTCTGAGGGCTGTCCTCCGGAGACATGGGGATGACCACGTCGTCCTGGTCCCACACGTGGAAGGCGTTGTGAGAGAAGGGATGTGGAGGGTGGCGGAAGCCCATGTTATGCTGCGGGTTTCTGTCCGTGTTCTTTTCCTCATCCCCAGCTGGTCCCAGTAGGCAATCTAACCGAGACAGACAGCGATGGTGGGAGTCAGTAAATAAACTGAAGCATGCTGTGCTGCTGGTGATGCAGGATGGATTAGATATACATATTAAAAAAGAGAAGCAGTATTATAAAAACGTCCCTTTTTGATAAAGCTTATAGTTAAAGTGCCTATCTCTATGTTTATGCTGCTATAGGTTTAGACTACTGGAGGACATGAGGACAACTTTTCATCATTCCACTTCATTTTATCTCTATTCTTCCATATGCCAGTTTTACCCCGAAGTTAATGTTCTCTGTGCCCTTTGTCCTCATAGTAGCTTCATCTGGTTTGTTCCTGTTTGGTGTGACATCATCCTGGAAAGAAATATCAGGTGGGCTGCGGCCATCAATACCTTAGATTATAGATCAGCGGTCACCAACCTTTTTACAGTTGAGGGCTAATTCAGGGGCACTGAGTCACAGGGAGGGCTACCAATACTGACCTATGAATGGCAAGGGTCAATGTTCACCTAAACTTCACTATAAATGCTTAAATGCCATATATGATTAAATGATAAAATGTTCTAAATGTTCTCCTTATCATTCATTTCCCTGATTCAGTCAGTAGGAGACGTGATTGTGAGGACATCTCATCTCTCATTAGAATCTGATCTATTTTCTTCTATAAGTAGTTCTTGACTCTAACTGGGCCTTTCCTGAACGCTGTTTTCCTCCTTTTGTTGATTTAGATCTGTGGACATAAATTTCCTCCTTTTTACATTTTTTTGCCCTGAAGATGTTTTTTTCCAGACTGACTGATATTTGGAAACATTTTCCCAAACTTTTCCCATCTTAATAAAAATCCTGTTCCATCTAAAGGAAAGTTATCAGATAGAGCAGCCATGTTTCACTGTAGGCTGTGTTTCAGGATTTTTTCTCCAGACTTAAATTCAATTCAATTTATTTCTATAGCGCCAATTCACAACACATGTCATCTCAAGGCACTTTACAGTACAACCAGATCATACAGTCTAATTGATTTAAAGTTTTCTATCTAAGTAAAAACCAGTTAATTGCATCGACTCATTGACTGGAATGCAATCCCTCACACTAAGCATGCTTGTAGCGACAGTAGAGAGGAAAAACTCCCTTTTAACAGGAAGAAACCTCCAAACTAACCAGGCCATCTGCCGAGGCGGACTCGGGTTGATAGATGAATTAGACCAGCGGTCCCCAATCACCGGTACCGGTCCGTCGGTACCGGGCCGCACAGAATAATTTATCGACGATCAGAGTCTGAGTGATGTTTTATTTTGAAAAATATAAAAAATTGCGGTATTCTCTCCCAATTACATCCTGAATACGATCAAGTAAAAAACGGTCCATCCGCCTCACCAACCCCCCGCGGCCGGTCCGCGAAAATATTGTCTGACATATAGCGGTCCGTGGTGCTAAGAAGGTTGGGGACCTCTGCATTAGACCATAACAGCTGCTCCAACCTCTTGGCAAACCGCCACAACAATTTCTATCTCTATTTGTGGACAATTTGGGAGAAATTCCCTTTCTTCTCCCTAATATTTCTCTTGCCTCCAGATATCAATGACTGGCTTCATGAACCAGGCTGTGAAACCTTTGGGGAACCTTCTGCTGTAAATCCCTTGTGTTCTGTTTACAAACCAGGGCTTTAGTTAAACGATGCAAATGTTTTTAAATCCACAGAAATCCAACCAGAAAAAATGAACTTTAATAGATAGATGAGAACTTAAGCAAATATTTTTAAATCTATAGAAATCCAACCATAAAAAATGAACTTTAATAGATAGATGACAACTTAAGCAAATATTTTTAAATCCACAGAAATCCAACCCAAAAAACTGAAATCTAACAGAAGAGAACTTAAGCAAATATTTTTAAATCTACAGAAATCCAACCAGAAAAATGAACTTTAATAGATATATCTGAACTTAAGACAATTTGTTTTTCAGCTAATTTGCTGCAGTAGGGTGTGTAAACTTTAGGGAGTCCCTTCATGTAAGCTAGTGTAATTTTGACCCCAAAAATAAATGGAACATGTGTACAATGATGGATTAACTCATGCAAGCTTGTTTATCTTCTTTTTAATTTAAATAAAATAAAAAATTTTATAAAAAAAACTTTATAATAAAAATAAAAATAAAGATGTATGTTTAAAACATTGATTACCTGTTATATCAATGGCCAGATCCTTAATTAGATGCCCAACTATTGCATAAGCGACTCCAACCACAACCAGCGCTGCCATGATCAGGTAGAGGACGCCCCTCGGCAGCGGGATCAGCTCCTTCACGGTGGGCTTGAACTGTTTGTACATCGGCTCCTCTGGGTTCCCAGAGAACGGGAAGGCATGAGCATCATAGGTGGAGTTCAACACGGTCACATTATAGCCATTCATCGTAGACAGAGTTGAGGAGGTATCCTTATTTAAAGGTAAATCATTCTCCAAATGCTCTTATTTAAAAATCCATTTCCAAAAAAAAAAGGTGGGAGAATTATCTAATTCTTCAAATGAATGAATAAATTAATAATAATAAATAAAGTTAGTAGAAGCTTGTTTTATTCTCCATCTCTGCTCTGGGTTTTAAAAGTATCCAAACAATCGGACCAGAGGCTCTGTTTATCTCAGCGGAGGCTCACAGCCATTAGAGCTGTGATGCGTTCAGCTCTCCTGTCCGCGCGGCACTGATCTGAAGCGCGCGCTCTAACGGGAGCTGGAGTATTTAATCCCCGCCCACTTGGTACTGCTATGTCTATGGCTGTTACTCTATCTTATTTTCAAAGGGTAAGAAGAAGGAGAAGCTTTGAACAACAGAGTTTGGAAATATGAAAAAACATGAAGATGGAGCCCTTTAAGGGTCCATTAAGTATTCACATCCCTTAAGATTTCCTCTAATGTCTGATCAGCTTCCCTACGGTGGCCCAGAGGTGTCACCACTAATACAAAAGCCGCAACACAAATACAAGAGCCGCAACACAATTACAAAAGCCGCAACACAAATACAAGAGCCGCAACACAATTACAAAAGCCACAACACAAATACAAGAGCCGCAACACAATTACAAAAGCTGCAACACAAATACAAGAGCCGCAACACAAATACAAGTGCGTCAGCTTCTTCTTCTTCTACTGTCATGTATAACGACCAACTGTTGCGTCACTTCCGTTGTAGTTCCAGATTTCCGTTGCGGCTATTTCTGTTGCATCACTTCTGTTGTAGTTTCAGATTTCCGTTGCGGCTATTTCCGTTGTGGCTTTTTTAATTGTGTTGCGGCTTTTGTAATTGTGTTGCGGCTCTTGTAATTGTGTTGTGGCTTTTGTAATTGTGTTGTGGCTCTTGTATTTGTGTTGCGGCTCTTGTAATTGTGTTGCGGCTCTTGTATTTGTGTTGCGGCTCTTTTATTTGTGTTGCGGCTTTTGTAATTGTGTTGCGGCTTTTGTAATTGTGTTGCGGCTCTTGTATTTGTGTTGCGGCTTTTGTATTTGTGTTGCGGCTTTTGTAATTGTGTTGCGGCTCTTGTATTTGTGTTGCGGCTTTTGTATTAGTGGTGACACCTCTGGGCCACTGTAGGCTTCCTAGTCCGTCTAAGAAAAGTCAACTCATTAAATCTAATCATTGACTGTGGACGATCCATTCCTGCTGGATGCAGATCGGCCTGTTTTTCCAGTGTGGTCCTGTTTCTCTGAATGTGACTGGCTGGATGCGCTCTCTTCATCCTCTAAAATGAGAGCTGGCTCTGTGCTCGTCTGCCTGGCTGTGTGTTTCCTGGACGGGGCCGCCTTTGGAGCTGATTTTGTATCTTTGGTTCTTTCTGAATCTCTGCTTCTGCCTCTTTGAACCCCAGTCGGTCTTGGCAGATGGCCGCTCACACTGAGCCTAGTTCTGCTGGAGGTTTCTTCCTGTTAAAAGGGAGTTTTTCCTCTCCATTGTCACTACAAGCATGCTTAGTGTAAAGGGATTGCCTTCAAGTCAATGTGTTAACACAATCAACTGGATTTTTTTAGATAAAATTCTTTGAATCAATTTTACTGTATGATCTGGTGCAATTAAAAAAGTGCTTCGAGATGACATATGTTGTGAATTGGCGCTATATAAATAAACTGAATTGAATGTAGTATTTAGCAACAGAAGATGTTCTCATGGATTGTGTTGTTGACTCTGCAGCAATCCCTCACACTGAGCATGCATGCAGTGACAGTAGAGAGAAGAAATTCCCTTTTAACAGGAAGTAACCTCCAGCAGAACCAGAATCAGAGTGAGCACCCTTATGACAAGGTTGATTGGGGGTTCATTAAGACGGTACCAGACATACAAGTGGAACATAGAAGCACTGATCCATAAATACTTTCTATGTTAGAAAAGGTTCATGGCAAACTAGCTCCACAGGTGGCTCTGTCTGAGAAACAGTTAAGGAGATGAGTTAGTTTTCATATTAAAAGTATGAAAGCTAGTACATAGTTAATCACAATAAAAGCTGAACTAGTAAGTATGTCTAGGACAGAAACGAGACTAATCACTGAAAAACAGGCCCAATTCTCTCTTCTATAATGGAAGGTATGGATGGTATTCATGAAGTGCCAGGTCAGATGAAGCTACTATGAGCAGAAGAAAGCAGAGGACACATAAGATAAAAAACATTAAACGAACAAATACTTCAAAATTTGAGAATAAATGTAAAGAAGGGTGAAGAAAAGACTCCCATGTCCTCCAGCAGCCCAAGCCTCTAGCAGCATGACTAGAGATAGATCAGATCAACCTGAGCCACTCTAACTTTAAGCTCTATCAAAAAGAAACATGGTTCCTCAACTGGCATTTAAAAAAAAATACAGTTACCATTAAGAAGGTAACTGCAATTAAAAATCAACTTCAATCCTTTAGGTTTGTTGTAACTGCGTCTCACGCTTATCATGTTTTTAAACTGCATGAGTGCAGTGGTGGGAAAAAACATATAACAGCTTGTACTCCCTGAATCATACAAATCCTGACTTTGCATACCTAAAACTAAAATAATGTGCCTTAACCTGTTTCAAAGTGGTCACTCTAACTCCACCCATAAATCCCATATATGAATCAAGATGATCCCTTATTTTGGTTTAATCAGAATATTAGCCTATTTGATCTCTATAAATGGGTTTTAAGATTTCAATTTAAAGCTCCGTCTTAGAGAGTTCTTATTTTGACAGCTTCAAACTCCCGCTGGGGCTATAATCCAGAGATTATTTGAGATTATAAATGTAATTATCCTCATTAGCTGCTGTTTGTGTCTGAAAGAAGTTTTGAAGATGGAGTTTTTTTTTTATCATGTTCCCGTCTGACTGAAAGGACACAGAGGACGCAGTCTATTTAGGGGTGAACTTTTCACAGGGAGTCACATCTACGAATACCCCAAAAGATTAAAAGCTCTTTAATCGAGAAAAAAAAAAAGAGAGATGAAAAGCAATTTCCTTACATAAGCAGCATGTACGGCCGGCCGGGGATTTGCTGCTGTTTAATTCCTCTCACTTCAAAGTAGCAGTGTTACACATGCAGCATGGAGGTCCACATCTATCAAACGGTACAGTACCTTCCTGGATTTACAGGAGGAGGGGCAACAGGGATTATCTGCTGAGCTCAGAACATTTAGCAACGTTCATCATTGGAAAGGAGAGAGGGGCACAGATAAATCTGTGAGCATCAAATGGAAACTGAACACAGATTTTTGGATTTCTTTAGATGTATTTTTAGTTTTTACTATTTTATACACATATAGCATCATGCAATGCTGTTAAGGTCATTGCTAATGATTGAATATTTTCCTTTTTAAAACATTTTTCTTTTTTCCCCAGACACTTTTTTGATTTTGATTTTTTAAAAACTAAATAAGAGAAGAAAAATATATAAATAATATAAAAATAGGATATAGGCCCTGACTGGTGTACATTCCTGTAACAACAAAAGCTTTATTTAATGTGACACACAAATTATTGTAAACCAATTTAAATTTGAGCCATAACTAAATTTCCTTTCTGCATCTATAGGGACTGGAATTTCTGTCTGATTCAGCATCTGAACAAATCTAGTTTGCCATAGATTCTTAGCTGAATTCAGTCTAGACTTTGACTAGGCCACTGTAGGCCACATGCAAATTAGTTCAGATTAAAGACACTTTACTGTAGCTCTGACCATGTTTTAGGAGCAAGAGGGTGACCACCTACATCTCTGCTGAAAAAAAAAACACCCAGTTCCCATAGCAGCATGCTGCCATCGCATTTACAGTACCACTTCATGTTCACTGGTTGGCTCAATTTTAATCCCACTTAAACTGAACCCATTCTGACATGATTTCTTATGAGTGTAGCACACAGCTAGTCTTATCAGCAACCTCTGCCACCTGAGCTGTGGCTGAGGAACTTATTGTCTCCTATGCTTCCGTAAAGCTGCTGCTATAGGCTTAGACTGCTGGAGGACATAGGGACCTCTATTTCATCATTCTGCCTCATTCTTTATGCTCTCTCTGCTTTTTCTCATAGTAGCTTCATCTGGCCTTTTCCTGTTTGGCTGTGACACCATCCTGGATAAATATCAGCTGTGCTGCTGTCATCAATATTTTTGTTTATAGATGTTC
>NW_015150643.1:142775-144752 GCF_000732505.1 Cyprinodon variegatus | reverse complement strand
TCTGGTGAACTGTAAAGTGCCTTGAGATGACATGTGTTGTGAAATGGCGCTATAGAAATAAACTGAATTGAATTGAATTAAACTATTGTCCTAAAGAGAACAGGAGTTTATACAGAGGTGGATAGAGTACCCATACATATAGTAAAAGTAACAATTCAGCATCATAGTTACTCTTGCTTGAGGAATTTCTTAGGTGGCTACTTCTCACTTTTACTTGAGTAAATACATTCTCCTTAATTATTCAGTGATGTTATGAAGAATCTAGAAGCCAAACTTAAGATATTAAACTGAAAAAGTCTGGTGCAGTAAAACTACTTCCAAAAATATTTCTGTCCAAAAATTAATCAAGTACTTTTATAAATATTGTACTGGTTTTCAGGGCTTTTGTTATATTTTTAATCATTTCGTCAAAGTATAAGCTCTAAATTCATTAAGTGAAGCAACAGATTATTATATATGTAATACAACATTTTCTGTAGAGGCACCCTCTACCTTGTTTTCAATGAACATAGTTGCTGAAATCAGATTTACTAAACACTAAGAGAAGCGATGCAACATACAAAACTATCAAGTAGAAGAATCTTTAAACATGATTAAAAAATATTCCTGTAATAATCATCTTCTGGTTCCCATCAGGTTATTATGGGAAGCTACTGGGACCAGTGGATCTACGGGTGGAATCCTGCAGGAACAGGTTAGGATGTTGCATATTATCCAATAGCAGCCATTTGCTCTAAACGTTTCAAATCAATGCCCAACATGTCGGCCAGGATGGATCGAGGGAACATTTATAGGCCACATGTATCCCACAGGATTAATTCAAATTCTCAATTTCAATCACAGCCCAGCAGCTTGTTCATAGCTTTTATGTTAAAATCAGGATTAGACAAGTGGCATTTCAGAGGTAAGAGTTAAGCACCTCCCTGAGCTGGATAAACAAACCATCAAAAACAGATCTTATTTGTTTTAGTGACTAGAAGACAGAAGCTAAAATCTGTGTGTTGGTCCTTCTGTGTTTTTCCTAAAAAGGGATTATTTCCAAAAATCATGCAGAGATAAATCTGTGCTTTTGTTTCAGAACAGCTCCTATCAGAATAGGATGGCTAAGTATTTCATATACAAGGTCTGAATGTTGTACTGATTTTAGGCTGAAGCACTTTAATCATATTTGCAGCATGGAATAATTATATAACTAATTCTCCCAAATTGGAAAAAAAAAAACACTTGAATCGGAACCATTTTGTGAAGTGGAAACAAGTAGATCCCTACTGAAATGTAACACTGCAAAAAAAAAGCTGAAATTTAAGGGAATCTTTCTTAAAACAAGTGCATTTTTTCTTGAATTAAGGACTATGCCAATGGAATTATACAATTTACATTTACAACAAGAGAAAAACAAATGCAGTCTCTTATTTCAAGTGCATAATATCTGACCATTTTATTTTAAGAGGAGAAATACTCATCCCACCAGTTTATCATCTTACTTATCTACTCATCTTTATGGTAAATGCATTTATTTTAAGGATTACAACCCCTGGCAAAAAGTATGGAATCACCAGTCTTGGATGAGCACTCATTCAGACATTTCATGCTGTAAAACAAACTCAGATCAAAAACATGATACAATATTAAGGTCGTTCCAAAGTGCAACTTGTTGGCCTTCAGGAACACTCAAAGAAATGAAGAGAAAACATTGTGGAAGTCAGTGAATGATACTTTTATTGACCAAACACAGGGAAATAAATATGGAATCACTCAATTCTGAGGAAAAAAGTATGGAATCATGAAAAACGCATAAACAAAAGACCATTCAAAATACATCACTAGTATTTAGTTGCACCACCTTTGGCTTTTATAACAGCTTTCAGTCTTTGAGGCATGGACTTGATGAGTGACAAACAGTATTCTTCATCAATTTGGTGCCAACTCTCTTTGATAGCAGTTGCCAGATCAGCTTTGCTGGTTGGACCCTTCTTG
>NW_015150643.1:132754-142377 GCF_000732505.1 Cyprinodon variegatus | reverse complement strand
CAAGAAGGGTCCAACCAGCAAAGCTGATCTGGCAACTGCTATCAAAGAGAGTTGGCACCAAATTGATGAAGAATACTGTTTGTCACTCATCAAGTCCATGCCTCAAAGACTGAAAGCTGTTATAAAAGCCAAAGGTGGTGCAACTAAATACTAGTGATGTATTTTGAATGGTCTTTTGTTTATGCGTTTTTCATGATTCCATACTTTTTTCCTCAGAATTGAGTGATTCCATATTTATTTCCCTGTGTTTGGTCAATAAAAGTATCATTCACTGACTTCCACAATGTTTTCTCTTCATTTCTTTGAGTGTTCCTGAAAGCCAACAAGTTGCACTTTGGAACGACCTTAATATTGTATCATGTTTTTGATCTGAGTTTGTTTTACAGCATGAAATGTCTGAATGAGTGCTCATCCAAGACTGGTGATTCCATACTTTTTGCCAGGGGTTGTATTTACAAATTGTTGGATTATTTTTGCAGTGAGCGCACTACCCTAAATGTACGGCCTGTCTGAAAAGAAAATACATTTAAAGACATCGAGCCTTTAATAGTGTTGTCAAAAGTATCGATACTCAAAATAGTACTGAAAAGTTGTATCCGGATACAATACTCATTTTTAAAAGTATTGATACAGTGCTACCACCAGTGGAACCTAAAGTTAATCATCTAAAGTGCAGAATAGAGGAAAATGCACTTTCAGAACACTGTGTGATTGAATAATTCTTTGCACTTTTCAGTTTCAGACTTTTTTTTGTAAGAGTTGCAGCTGCTGAGAATTATTTTTGTTTTTTAACCGGTTTGGCTACTGTCATATCTATCTGTGCAAAGCATAGCCAAGGAAGGAACACTTAATTTTAATTTTGTAAGTTTTTTATCAAGCTTGCTTAATATTGTGCACAGCAAACAACCTCAAAATATTGTTTATTGTATTTATGTATCTATTTATTCTATTTTTTTTTATTAATGAAAAAATTTCTGTTAAATTTTGGAGTCTGTTTTTATCCTTGTGGTATCGAAAATGACATTGAATATTTTACTTAGTATCAGTATCGAGTTAAAAAGCTTAGGATTGTGACAACCCTACCCTTTAATAACAAATTAGTTCAAATATCCGAGCAGATTGTTAAAGGGCTTGGTTAAGGTGCAGTTTAACCACTAGGCGTCTTATGTTTCTATTTACAATTTTAACTAGAAATAATCCACAATAGACCAAATACTTTTTTGTAGTTACTACAGCTCAAATGCATTATTAAAAGCCCAAATTACATGATGCTGTTGCCTGTGAAGTTATATTTGTCACAGGAAATATAATCTATAACCTTTTGAGTCCAACGAAATAAAAGTCATTCAGAGCTGCAAATATTTAAAAAAAACTTCTCAAATTGTTTCTTTTAATTGTCTGATATAAGAAATCTGTTGTCGTTTTCAAACAACCATCAGTTTATTTGTATTTTTAGGTTTGAAAATATCGAGGAATGTTTGTGCAAAATGATGTACCGGTAAAAACAAATCTAACATTTATCTTTTATTTGAACCTCAAAGTTTCATGCAAATATATCATCCATTTACAGTTAAGAGCCTGAAAATCATTCTCCTGAACACATTCAATGGATTTTAAAATCTTTATTTATTCAAATGATGGCAGGCTAACATCTTAGTGTTAAAGTTTGTAAAGTGCAAGAAGTCATAATTACTGTAACAGTTTAAATTCCACTAATGAACCAGTTTGAAACAGAGAAAAACCTCCTAAATGATGATGGAGAACACGCTGTGGGTATTCATGCTTCCAGATGTCAAAAACAGCAACTTTAACTCATTCTAAACTTTTCACTAACTATTAAAGTAAACAACGAGGAGAATTTGTTCATCGAAAAACGCACGGAGCAACTGATTCCTGCTGTGGGACAAACGGCCATCTTGAAACGGACTTCAGAGGTTCCTACAATCTTCGTCAGCTCCAGAGTTCAGACGGAACTTGAATGTGTAAATCTCTCCAAAATAAAGCACTTCAACAGATTTTCGATAAAGTTAAATCATTTTTTTCTTTTTTTTGAAACTGGTTTGAAATCAGAATCCAGTTTGCTTCTGCAGCGGCAGGAAGGACGGATCATTTGCCGACTGTGAAGGACTGTAAGCCTGTGATGGCTCTGCCCAGGATCAGGGCGTGGATGTCGTGAGTACCTGAAGAGATGAAAAAAGAATAAAGATATGGATCAAAATAACTCCTGGAGAAACATGTTTGGTTAAATGGTTTAATGCAAACCAACACAGCAGTCATGGTGGAACTTTGTCCTAAAACTACAGCATTTTCCATCCTTTTTTTAAGAAGCACCAAAACCACAAAGATCAAAGTGTTTTAATAGGATTTTAGCAGACAGACCAACACAAAGTCCACAATGGCTGCAAATAACGATTATTTTGCAAATCGATTAATCTGTTAATTATTTTTTTGATAAGCAGAAGGTTCCATAAGGAAGAGTTTTTCCAAAATAAATCAGGTGAAACAAAAATTTTTCCACTGAGTTCTGGATAGAGCATATTGACAGACAAAAAAGTTTTTTTCTACCTTAAAAGCAAAATTCTATATACATTTTTTAAAACAATTTTGATATAATTACTGCTCTAACTGGTTTTCTCTGTCTGATTTATGTTTTAGCGTCTCTATAATCAAATTAACGACTAATCGATTACTAGATTAGTTGACGATTATTTCAATAATCGATTAATCACAACTAATCCGATAAATTGTTTTTTTCAGCCCTAAAGTGGAAAACCATGCAGAGGAAATAAAAGAACCCAGATTTTTATTTCGTGGGGGTAAAGATGTGTTTTGTTTCTTGTGTAGAGAGGCGCTCTGATTGCCTTAATTAAAAACTTTATTCCGTCCTAAAATCCAAGCACTATTTGAGGTAGAAAACTAACACATCATCCAGGACAACCCTGATAAACATGATAGAGGCAGCATCATGCTGTGGGGATTACTTTGCTCCAGAAGAGATGGTCAGATTTTGAGAAGATGGATTCAACATAATGCAAGGAAATTCTTGAATAATCCGATTAGAGGCTTTAAAATAGGGCTAAATGGTTTATATTGTGTACTAAATTGGCCTAATCAAAGTCCAGATCTGCTGTACTACTGATGCAGTTCCAATAAACCAAAGCAGTGGAGTTCAAACATTTGGCAGAGGACCAAATTCTGCAAGTTAAAAGAACCGATGGGTAGAATTTTTCTTCTAATGAAAAAATAAGATTTTGCAATAAGTTCCAGTAAAATGTGCAATATAAAAAAAAAAAAAAAGAGAAAAATATACAAAACGTTTGTCTTTAGAAAACAATGATATCGTTTTTTAACTTTTGGAGCTTTATTTTTTTTTAGATGCAATAAGAGGGAACAAGGAACCCATCGGAGCCTGAAGACAGCGAAATACGAAAAACAAAACTCATAGAACAGAAATTTGGTTTGGTTTTGGGAAAAGTAAAATTTTAAACAAAAGTGTCAAATTCTGTACAAAAAAAAATAAAAAATAATTGGCCAAAAAAAGGGAGAAGAAAAATCAACAAAATAAGCTAAGACAAGAGTTAAGTCTCAAAACCTTTTTTGTATTTCCGTTTTTTCAAAGATTTATTTCTGGAAAAATTTTTTTTTCTTTTTTCAAATTTCCATTTATACAATGTTTTATTTTCTTGCAACAATAACAGCACTAAATTGATACCATATAGGAACTGGAGTTCCACCAGTTGGAGTGAATTTAACAAACAGCCTGATTTTTATGGTCCTCCTTACTGTCATGATGATATTCATCTTTCTGATGATCTCTGACATAAAAACCCAATAAATCAGAGAAACAAATCCTTTAAAACCTTGAACCCTTCCCGTTTAGCTCCTCACCTTCGTAGGTGTTGACGGCCTCCAGGTTCATGACGTGGCGGATGATGTGGTACTCGTCTGCGATGCCGTTCCCTCCCAGCATGTCTCTGGCCTGCCTGGCGATGTCCAGGGCTTTACCGCAGCTGTTCCTCTTCAGCATGGAGATCATCTCTGGAGCTGCTCTGTAGTTAAAGCAACAACCAGGAGATCCAATCAGACTCTAGCATGTTTGATTTAAGGGACGCACTGAGCCATGTTTGTTAAATTTCATCCAGAAATAGAATGAATACCCCTCTGGATTAGAGAAATTTCCCTGACATCTGAGCTAGAATGTCCTTCATTCCGATATCAGTATCTATCTGTGCGTTTCTAGTTTGCTCAGCTTTGTCTTCTATAAGTTGGAGGCACGTAAACACCCATCTGTGTTTTCTACATCAGATAAATCTGATCTTTATATAAATGTCGATGAGTCTGCTTAAAACCATCAGGAAACGGGAGGATTGGGAGGAGATTAATAAATATCAGTGGAAAAACACAAATTCAACATGGAGGGAATATGGATGGAAGGAGTTTTGCGACCCCTGCTCACAGAGAGCATGGAGATACTAAATGTTAGAGATCATGTAGAGAAACAAAATCAGATCTCTTCACAACTTTTGGGGATGCTCCCGTACAAACCAGTACTGCACACTATTAACCCATTGAAGCCTGTATTGATATACATGTACATATAAAAAGACATTTTGTGCTTATTTTTCCCCTTCAAGGAGATGCCAAATTAAAAAAGTTAATGTTACTAAATAAATAGAAATAAAGGTAACATATATTTAGTGACAGCAGTTATAACTACATAATAACACACACTGTGACTAGCACTGGGGTGATGCAAAAACACTCTACACTGCAAAAACGATCAAGAAATAAGTACAAATTTCTTAAATTAAGAGTATTTCCCCTTTATTTGAGCAGGTAAATACGATGATTTGCCAACAGAATTAGTCGTTTTTCTCATAACATATGATAATTAGATTATATGCACTGGAAATAAGACAATGTAATTGTTTTTTTCTTATTTTAAATGTAAATTGTCTTGTTCCATTGGGAAAGTGTCTCACTTACCATCTAAGTTCAAGAAAAAAGCACTTAGTTTAAGAAAAAAATGGCTTATTTAGATCTAATTTTTGCAGTGGCTGTCTGCCTACACTGCAAAAATGTCCTGAAAATGAGTAAAAATGTCTTAAAATAAGTGTATTTATCCTTAATATGAGTAGCAAAATAAGATGATCTGCCAATGGAACGAGCATTTTTACACAAAAAATAAGATAATTAGATATTATGCACTTGAAAAAAGAGACTGCAGTTGTTGTTTTTTCTTATTTTAAATGAAGATTGTGTTGTTCCTATAGAAAGTGTTTCACTTACTTGCTCAATTCAAGAAAAAAATGCTCTTATTTTAAGAAAGATATACTTACTTAGATTTAATTTTTTTGCAGTGTAACACGGGTGGTTTGTTGCTTATTAGCAACTTTAAAAGGTTTAAAAAGTGATCATTGATGAAGTGCTAGAAACTAAAATACCAGGAGGATTGAGACTCTCAATTTAAAAAGAACAGACAATTATAAATCACTTTGACTGATGTTGGCTAGTAAGGAAGCAATAACCAGAAGATGGAGAAGTGATTTGGTGCCAAACATGGATGAATGGATTGATTTAATGCTAACTATTATAATATGGAAAAGATAACTGCATCTATTACACTGGAAGTTGATAAATTCAACAATTATTGGAAAGGATGGCTTAAAGCAACATAGAAGGGATTTTATTTAGGAGCTTGTTGTGAAGGCTGGATGTTTATTTAATGTAGGAGGCACAAAAAAGAAGAAAGAACATTTACTCTATAAGGAATGTCATTAGTTACTTATATCCTGGTTCGAATCTAAAATTTTACTTAAATTATTTTATATTCTGTTTGTTTTGTTTACTTTTGTTCCAAACCTAATGTCCTATTATTGTGGCACTCAAGAAAAAACTGCTGTGAGAATCTTAAAGAACTGACTTTCAACTGTGAAACAGACAATAAAATATAAATAAAATAAAACCATCAGGAAGAGATGCAGGGTCAGCCTTCAGCTTCACAGGCAGAAAAATGTCTGATTGACTGTAGGGTTTTAATGGAGAGACATTTTCAGCTGATCGTTCCTAAAGCCCCAGTCACACCTTGACCATTTAAACCAGCGTATGCCTGACGTACGAAAGATCTGGCAAAAATGTTGGCATATGTTGGATAAGTTATGGGTATGTTTTGTATGAGTTATGAGCACGCTGAAGCACGCTGGCACATCTCGACGTATGGCGAGTACGTTGAGAACAGTTCTCGACATATGCCAGCGTATTCCATACGTTGGGCCTAAGTTACAGTTAAGTTATCTGATCGTTGACATACACTTAAGTGTAAGTTACTCATAACTTGTGGCGTCTAGCTTATCCAAAATCTGAGAGTAACTTGTACATAACTTATGCGTAACTTTCAAGAACTTCTCTCCAACGCATAGGAACGTATTTGACGTGTTCCAGACAACCCCTAAAGGTGTTTCTAACTTCCAGCTACTGCATAATGGTGTATTGGCAGCGTTTTGGTATAAAAGGTGGTTCACAGGAGGAAACAGTTCTCCTCCAGACTTCATCCCCATTACAGGTTTAGCCAGAAGGTGTGTCTGATGGATCCTTCCTGCGTTCACGCCCACGACCAACAAACTTCTTAGAAGACATGATGCTGAATCTGCTGCAACTGCAAACCTTCTTTCTTTTTCTTATCTTTCTTTCTTTATTCTTTTTTTTTTGGCGGGCGGTAAACAGCAGCTAGGTTAATACGATCAAATAAATCTTTTTATGCAGACTGGGCGCATCGCTGCTCCCCTCAGGACACTGGCTTGTGCATCATTTCATGGGCATTACGCAGCGAGTCAGTCAGGCTGTCATTGGACATCTACTCTAGACTCGTTATGAACACTCAAAATTAAAACAATCCGTAGAAAGTTCATCGTATGCCAGCATTTTAGAGGATTCTGGGACGTCAGGCATACGCTGGCTAAATCAGCAAGGTGTGACAGGGGCTTAAAGCAGCAGGTTTTTGAAGAAATTTTTCAGCCATTGTTCCCAAAAATAGCAGCACCAAATATATGTAAAATATATAAAAATATGATTAAAAATATAGAGAATTATTTCAGATTTATCTTTCTGACATTTTTTTCAAAGACATTTATTTAATTTAAAATCTATTTCAAAAATTTTTAGTAGAGTGTTTAAATATACAGATGCATTTTACAATTTAATTATATATCTAATATTTGCATCAACATAAATAATGGTATATTTAGCCCTCCACAGACCTCAGGGATCACACCACTTCGGGAACCCCTGATCTAAAGAGGATGAGGGGCGTTCTTACTTCTTCTCATCTATAAGTCTGCCCAGCTGCAGGCAGGACTGCAGGCCGATGGTGATCTCTGTCAACATGTCGGCCATTTTCTTCTGCATCAGCTGATTCCGGGCTAAAGGAACGCCAAACTGGATCCTGGTATAAAAAAGAGAAAGAAACAAATCAATATTCTATCTAATAAACTAACTTCCAGCTTTCATTCCTCTGAAAATATCCATTTTTGTTGTCTGACCTGTCCAGCGTGTACTGCCGGGCCGCGTGGAAACAGAACTCTGCGGCTCCCAGAGCCCCCCAGGCTATCCCGTAGCGGGCGTTGTTCAAGCAGCCGAACGGACCCTGCAGGCCACAGCGGGAGGATCGGATGTCAGGTTAAAGAAAATCACATTAATTCACTGATTTAATGAACAGCAGAGGTCTTCACTCACCCCGAGACCAGAGACTTTTGGGAGAAGGTTCTCCTCAGGAACCTCCACTTCGTCCATGAGGATCATCCCCGTGGCTGAAGCCCTCAGGGAGAACTTCCCCTCGATCTTCGGGGTGGAGAAGCCCTTCATGCCGCGCTCCAGGATGAAGCCGCGGACCTTCCCGTCATCACATTTCGCCCAGACCACAGCGATGTCCGCCGCAGGAGAGTTGGTGATCCTGGAGATAAAGGTGAACATTATGCAGAGCCAAGCTTCTCATTTATGGGGAACTGAAGGTTTCAGAGGTTTCTTTGACTCATCAAGGGCTCATTTTTCTTTAAAAAACAAAACAAATGTGACTAAGTTTTTTTGTTCTAAGGTTCATCTTTACTGCTGGTTCTCACAGCTATTGAATCAGTGGAGCTGAACAGCAACATAAAGGATTGAGTTTAAAAGAGGACAGACTGATGGAACCACATAGACTGGATCTGAATATTTCTCCTTATATACAGTGGTTTTCTCATCAACATCCTCAGATGTAAAGATAAAGAACATCCGGCAAACTGGATGAAACCAAGCTACGCAAAATAGGTTTTTGGTGCAAAGAAGTAGATCCTTGATGGCGTACAGCAGAAGAAAAACCTCAGCGGTTCCACTACAGTTAGCTGAGGTACAGGAGTGAACCTCAGTCTATATAAGTTTTATTTAATTTAATGAGATGAACATCTGAATACAATGATAAGCTTCTTATTGGTGAGAAAAACCCCCAACAATATTTCATGTTTTAAACACTATGTTTCGCCTTTGCTGAATGTGATTATTTGAGTCAAATTTAGAAAACCCATAAAAAGTAAACTAGTTTTTAAAAATTAAATTATAGAATACAGTCAAAGCAAAACCAGGGTCAAAATACAAATATAGACAAAGCAGTCTAAAAACAAGAAAAAAAAAAAAAAGAAAAGTAAACATGCTGGAGTGTATTTAAGCAAACAGGTTTAAAACTTTTATGTTTTTTCAATGTAGAAAAGGTCCCAATACATCATTTATCTCTTTTTCCAATAAAAAGACAAAAAAATCCCCTCATTTCTCATCAACTGTGCTGGAGCCAGTGAGGCAAAACGATCAAGACCGTCTCCATGAATTCTGGAATTACCCCATAATTGAAACCTTCTGGGAAATAACAGCAAAAAAAAACAAAAAAAAAACAAAGATGGTCGTCTGTGGATCTCATGTAAGTCATGTAAAAGGAGGATGTTTACCTCTACGAAGTAAAGCTGATAGCAAGCTAGGAAACCATCACATGTGGCTGGCTGACAGGTAACTCTTATCACAGTAAAAAATGGAAGGAATTGTGGAGGAAATATTTGTGATCAATAAAAGAAATCCCTCTTTCCTTGTGAATAAATTGGTTATATATTCAAATAGAGATAAAAGAATTATACAGATTATAATAAAGTGTGTATAAATAACTAAAACTCCATCACTATGTTACAGTTCACTTCATTTTTTTTTCATTTTCATTATAATTGTTTTGTTCTTGTTTTTTCCCCAGTAAATAAAAAAGGTAAAAAAATAAATAAATAAAAAGCAAGAAAAATATTCTTTTAGTAAGGGTGAAAATGAGAAAAGACAGAATTTTCAATAAAGTAATAAAAGTCCTCCTAAGTTACTAATTACTACAAAGCAAATATGTCATCAGTTTCAGCTTGTATTTGACAGAAACAACAACTTCCACCTAAATTACTCCTAAATGTTAAGAACTATGGAGAACATCTTGGCATTCAGCAGCTCATGAGAGTGAGAATGGCTCAGCCTGTCTCTGTGCATTGGCACATCAGTGCTAAAGAGCGCCATCATGTGGACAACTACAGTCATTAGTTCTTCCTGTTCTATCTACAGAAAAAGGTAAAATA